>NC_091217.1:12903714-12908714 GCF_040958095.1 Procambarus clarkii | reverse complement strand
AGTGAGGGGGGGGCTCTTGAAGGGGTCCTCATCAGGGACCTTTGTGACCTACAGGTCGAGGACCCTTGACGCCGCCCACCTTCAGCCTCCGTCAATATTATGGCATATAATACACATGTATATCATATACTACGTGTGTGTGTGGTGTGTGTGTGTGTGTGTGTGGCGTGGTTGGGGAAGATGCTGAACAAGTGTGCTGGGAGAGTCTGTAAGGTCTCCTCTCAATACAGTCTCCAGGCTGTGGCTCCCACCACTGTACCAGAGCTGGTACTCCAATGTGTGTGTGTGTGTACTCACCTAATTGTGCTTGCGGGGGTTAAGCTTTGGCTCTTTGGTCCCGCCTCTCAACTGTCAATCAACTGGTGTACAGATTCCTGAGCCTACTGGGCTCTATCATATCTACATTTGCAGCTGTGTATGGAGTCAGCCTCCACCACATCACAACTGATTCCTTTATAAATAACCTACGGTCTCACGAGCACTATGCTTACGCTGATGGGTGTGTTCAAATGTCAACAGGGTCGCACTGCAGCAGCCTGTAGAATATACAAAGACAACATATGCACACAGACCACAAGTGTGAGACTCGATAACTGGCTCGGCTCCACACATCCAGAATTGGCTGCACTATAACTTGCCACTAACTCCCTGAAGAACAGTGGAGGAGTAATTTTTTTTTATTCAAAGTCAGCTCTTCAGGCACTTAAAAACCCAACATGCAAAATAGACACTAGAGATGTTGTGATATACATTATAAACAACATTGAGACTTCAACATTGAGATAAACAACTTCAGACCAAATGGTTTGAGGTACTTTGAGCTCTGTAATTACTTCATACACTCAGTAATATTCGAAGATATTCTTGATATTCACTCCCACACGAAGAGGTGTGGGAGCGGGGGCCGGGGAGGTGTGGGAGCCGGGGAGGTGTGGGAGCCGGGGAGGTGTGGGAGCCGGGGAGGTGTGGGAGCCGGGGAGGTGTGGGAGCCGGGGAGGTGTGGGAGCCGGGGAGGTGTGGGAGCCGGGGAGGTGTGGGAGCCGGGGAGGTGTGGGAGCCGGGGAGGTGTGGGAGCCGGGGAGGTGTGGGAGCCGGGGAGGTGTGGGAGCCGGGGAGGTGTGGGAGCCGGGGAGGTGTGGGAGCCGGGGAGGTGTGGGAGCCGGGGAGGTGTGGGAGCCGGGGAGGTGTGGGAGCCGGGGAGGTGTGGGAGCCGGGGAGGTGTGGGAGCCGGGGAGGTGTGGGAGCCGGGGAGGTGTGGGAGCCGGGGAGGTGTGGGAGCCGGGGAGGTGTGGGAGCCGGGGAGGTGTGGGAGCCGGGGAGGTGTGGGAGCGGGGGCCGGGGAGGTGTGGGAGCGGGGGAGGTGTGGGAGCGGGGGAGGTGTGGGAGCGGGGGAGGTGTGGGAGCGGGGGAGGTGTGGGAGCGGGGGAGGTGTGGGAGCGGGGGAGGTGTGGGAGCGGGGGAGGTGTGGGAGCGGGGGAGGTGTGGGAGCGGGGAGGTGTGGGAGCGGGGGAGGTGTGGGAGCGGGGAGGTGTGGGAGCGGGGGAGGTGTGGGAGCGGGGGAGGTGTGGGAGCGGGGGAGGTGTGGGAGCGGGGGAGGTGTGGGAGCGGGGGAGGTGTGGGAGCGGGGGAGGTGTGGGAGCGGGGGAGGTGTGGGAGCGGGGGAGGTGTGGGAGCGGGGGAGGTGTGGGAGCGGGGGAGGTGTGGGAGCGGGGGAGGTGTGGGAGCGGGGGAGGTGTGGGAGCGGGGGAGGTGTGGGAGCGGGGGAGGTGTGGGAGCGGGGGAGGTGTGGGAGCGGGGGAGGTGTGGGAGCGGGGGAGGTGTGGGAGCGGGGGAGGTGTGGGAGCGGGGGAGGTGTGGGAGCGGGGGAGGTGTGGGAGCGGGGGAGGTGTGGGAGCGGGGGAGGTGTGGGAGCGGGGGAGGTGTGGGAGCGGGGGAGGTGTGGGAGCGGGGGAGGTGTGGGAGCGGGGGGAGGTGTGGGAGCGGGGGCCGGGGAGGTGTGGGAGCGGGGCCGGGGAGGTGTGGGAGCGGGGCCGGGGAGGTGTGGGAGCGGGGCCGGGGAGGTGTGGGAGCGGGGCCGGGGAGGTGTGGGAGCGGGGCCGGGGAGGTGTGGGAGCGGGGCCGGGGAGGTGTGGGAGCGGGGCCGGGGAGGTGTGGGAGCGGGCCGGGGAGGTGTGGGAGCGGGGCCGGGGAGGTGTGGGAGCGGGGCCGGGGAGGTGTGGGAGCGGGGCCGGGGAGGTGTGGGAGCGGGGCCGGGGAGGTGTGGGAGCGGGGGCCGGGGAGGTGTGGGAGCGGGGGCCGGGGAGGTGTGGGAGCGGGGCCGGGGAGGTGTGGGAGCGGGGGCCGGGGAGGTGTGGGAGCGGGGGCCGGGGAGGTGTGGGAGCGGGGGCCGGGGAGGTGTGGGAGCGGGGGCCGGGGAGGTGTGGGAGCGGGGGCCGGGGAGGTGTGGGAGCGGGGGCCGGGGAGGTGTGGGAGCGGGGGCCGGGGAGGTGTGGGAGCGGGGGCCGGGGAGGTGTGGGAGCGGGGCCGGGGAGGTGTGGGAGCGGGGGCCGGGGAGGTGTGGGAGCGGGGCCGGGGAGGTGTGGGAGCGGGGCCGGGGAGGTGTGGGAGCGGGGGCCGGGGAGGTGTGGGAGCGGGGGCCGGGGAGGTGTGGGAGCGGGGGCCGGGGAGGTGTGGGAGCGGGGGCCTGTGGGAGCGGGGCGGGAGGTGTGGGAGCGGGGGCCGGGGAGGTGTGGGAGCGGGGCCGGGGAGGTGTGGGAGCGGGCCGGGGAGGTGTGGGAGCGGGGCCGGGGAGGTGTGGGAGCGGGGCCGGGGAGGTGTGGGAGCGGGGCCGGGGAGGTGTGGGAGCGGGGGCCGGGGAGGTGTGGGAGCGGGGCCGGGAGGTGTGGGAGCGGGGCCGGGGAGGTTGTGGGAGCGGGGCCGGGGAGGTGTGGGAGGCGGGGGCCGGGGAGGTGTGGGAGCGGGGGCCGGGGAGGTGTGGGAGCGGGGGCCGGGGAGGTGTGGGAGCGGGGGCCGGGGAGGTGTGGGAGCGGGGCCGGGGAGGTGTGGGAGCGGGGGCCGGGGAGGTGTGGGAGCGGGGGCCGGGGAGGTGTGGGAGCGGGGGCCGGGGAGGTGTGGGAGCGGGGGCCGGGGAGGTGTGGGAGCGGGGGCCGGGGAGGTGTGGGAGCGGGGGCCGGGGAGGTGTGGGAGCGGGGCCGGGGAGGTGTGGGAGCGGGGCCGGGGAGGTGTGGGAGCGGGGCCGGGGAGGTGTGGGAGCGGGGCCGGGGAGGTGTGGGAGCGGGGCCGGGGAGGTGTGGGAGCGGGGCCGGGGAGGTGTGGGAGCGGGGGCCGGGGAGGTGTGGGAGCGGGGCCGTGCTCAGTCTCCCTGGTCAGACATCACTTACTACACAATGTTTTAAGAATGATGCACTTGTCCTGCCATCCTGGCAGCTGCGTGAGATACTTTAGATATAACTTTTCTTCCAGACCACTCAAGTAGCACTCAAGAACCTGGTGCACCTCATCGTGCAAGTAACGAGCTACACCGCTCTCCAGCAGAGGTCTGAAGAACAGTCGCGAGAAGACTTCGACGTGACACACGCTCGAGTTCCGCCCTCGCAAGTCTTGGAAACTTTATCAAGTTTCCCCGCGCAAGATAAGGTCAGGTAATGTCATAAGGGACAGGGGTCAGATTCACGAAAGCACTTACGCAAGCACTTACGAACGTGTACATCTTTCCTCAATCTTTGACGGCTTTGGTTACATTTATTAAACAGTTTACAAGCATGAAAATTTCCCATTCAATTGTTGTTATTGTTATAAACAGCCTCCTGGTGCTTCGGAGCTCATTAACTGTTTAATAATTGTAAACAAAGCCGCCAAAGATTGAGACAAGATGTACAGGTTCGTAAGTGCTTGCGTAAGTGCTTTCGTGAATCTGGCCCCTGGTATGACCCAACCTAACCAGGTCTGACTGGATACTCTCAGGTCATACCTTGTCATGTACCTGTATTACCACTTAAAATGTATGCATACCTATATTGAAATGTCATTACATACTCGTGTATTATTTTGTAGTGTATTGTTATATTTGTTAAATAAAATTGAGTGTTAACTGCTCGTTTCACCAGGCGCGACTGTTGCCACTGGCATTACCCCTCCCCCCCCCCTCCCGTTCTCTGTGTGTGTTTGGTCAGAGTGACCAACCTGTGAGGTGCTTGGTGGCTTCTGGTTTCTATTGTATACTTATATTAAGTATAATTAATTTGTGTAGTTGAACATCTGCGTATGTTGCCAAGTTGTATAATTTACTTAAGTGTACTTTATGTTTGTTTTCCTTATTCCGAGAGGAGTTATATGGACGTACAATGTTGGTATTGTGTAGCTGACCTCTGGTGGCCCCCGCCAGAAGCTGACTCACTGGGCTCTGGCTTGTGTATGGGTCACGTAGTGTATTCACCTAGTTGTATGCACCTAGTTGTGCTTGCGGGGGTTGAGCTCTGCTCTTTCAGCCCGCCTCTCAACTGTAAATCAATCAACTGTTACTAACTACTATTAACTATTTTTATATATGTTTTTCACTCACACACACACACACACACACACACACACACACACACACACACACACACACACACACACACACACACACACACACAGGAAGCAGCTGGCTAACTCCCAGGTACCTATTTACTGCTAGGTAACAGGGGCATCAGGTTGAAAGAAACTTTGCCCATTTGTTTCTACCTGGTCCGGAAATCGAACCCGAGCCACAGAATTACGAGTCCTGCGCGCTGTCCAGTCAGCTACCAGACCCCCAAGCACCAGACCAGAGTGTGTGTGTGCTGTCTCTGAGTACTGGGGGTGGAGGCCTGGTCGAGGACCGGGCCGCGGGGACACTAAAGCCCCGAAATCATCTCAAGATAGTAGGGATATGTGTGTATATATCTATTGTCTTCTTACCAGTGCGGTAAGAAGGAGATTATTGTGTGATCATGATTCTTCTAACGCTAGCTCCGGACCTC
>NC_091217.1:12858714-12898714 GCF_040958095.1 Procambarus clarkii | reverse complement strand
ACCGCCAAACTACTCGTTGATCGCTACCGGCCCCGCTGATTGGTCGCCGGTCTGGCTGCACCTGCACTCGCCCCCCCATACTACTTGATGTCTGGGGTCGCCACGACCTCAGACCTCAGAATGTTCAGTGCTTTCGTAGTTATCACTCCTCCCGGCTAGACGTTAGCGTGTACTGAGAGAGGTGATAGCTTAAAGCCAATATTCCAGCACCTCCCATTTACTTTTGTGTTGCACTTCTTGTTATTTTGCCTTAACGTAACTTTTCATTGTGTCATTTAAGTATTCTTATTATTTTGATTGATTGATTTTATTATAAGAATTTGTTTGTCCATTTTTTCATGTTTTGATTTATTTAACGTAATTAAAATTTCATTGTTAAAGTTTACTTGTGTTTTGTGTGTCTTCTCCTTACCTTACCACAGACGAAGTTCCAGTTTTTTCTTTTTTTTTATAACCATGTGACGAGGCCATACCCCTAGCCTTAAACAGCCGAACACCAACGCGTTACCGTCACAATATATATATATATATATATATATATATATATATATATATATATATAACCCGAGAAAATGTAATGCAATGAAGATAGGTGTAGGGAACGGGAGGCCAGGTACAAGGTACCATTTGGGAGATGAAATTATTCTAGAATCAGAGAAAGACCTGGGGGTTGATATGACGCCAAAATTATCCCCCAAAGCCCATGTCAAGACGATAACATCAGCGGCATATGCCAGGTTGGCCAGCATAAGAACGGCCTTTAGAAACGTGTGTAAGGAATACGTTCAGAACCTTGTATACAACGTGTCAGACCAATCTTGGAGTATGCAGCTCCAGCATGGAGTCCATATCTCGTCAAGCATTAGACTAAATTGGAGAAGGTTCAGAGGTATGCCACCAGACTAGTGCCCGAACTAAGGGGCATGAGTTACAAGGAGAGACTACGGGGGACATGATCACCACATAAAAAATTCTCAACGGTATTTATAGGGTAGACAAAAACAGTTTATTGAACACAAGGGGCACGCGCACTAGAGGGACAGGTGGAAACTGAGTGCCCAAATGAGCCATAGAGACATTAGAAAGATTTTTGTTTAGTGTCAGAGTAGTTAATAAATGGAATGCATTAGGAAGTGATGTGGTGGAGGCTGACTATACGCAGATTAAAGTGTAGATATGATAGAGCTCAATAGGCTTAGGAACCTGCACACCAGTGTACTGAGTACAACTAGGCGAGTACAACCATCACCTACCCAAAACCAGAAATAAAACTAAATAACTAATACCGTAGGGAAGGTTACAGAAGAAACAACCCAGAGGAGTCTATATGCTTATATACAGTATATATATGATCAGTCCAAATGAAACCATTTTTTTAAATTTATATATAAAAGAGATGTTACAATTTTATACAGACACTAGTACGCGTAGGATTTCGGGCAGGTCCTTAATCCTAAGTTCCCTGGAATACGAATCCCGCGAAGAATCGTTTAACCAGGTACACATTTTACTGTTGAGTTAAACAGAGGCTACAGTTAAGGATTTGGGCCCAGTAAATCCTCCCCGGCCAGGATACCAACCCAGGACAAAGCGCTCGCGGAACGCCAGGCGAGCGTCTTACCACTACGCCACGGAGACTGCGTAAAGGAAACTTGTGTGAGGATCTTGGTAGGTGAACCATGTTTCACCGACCCACAGATAACTATTCAACACCTCTCATTGTATAGAATATCATTTAGAGCGATATACGCGTTCTTTATGGGGTTGCATTTCTTGACTTAACACTCTATTAATAATATTAAATAAAAATAATGATTCTGAAGGTGAATAAAATCCTTTTACTTTCCCGACAACCAGGAAACCATGAAGCAGCCCGAGTCTTCATAGGTTGTCCTGAGACTGTGTCGGGCAGGAGCTGCTCATGCACTCTACGCTGCTCTTTGTTCTTAACGGGTGGACGAAGCCGATATTTGGGTTTCGCTTGCAGTAAATGGAGGATGGACCCGAGGAGGATAATCGATATTGGTGTCGAGGCTTTCACAGATCTCCAGCAAGTAGCTCATGCCCTCTTGTTTTCGGGGGGGGGGGGGGGGGATGAGCATGAGAAGACATTGTCACTAATGTAGGCTACAGTACAACGATGTTTAGCGACAGAGAACTTTTATTATATTTCCAGTAATCCGAGACATTATCATTGTTCATGTTTCATTTAATCGTATTATATATTCTAAAACTAAGCTTCAGAAGATAAAATGTAACCATCTTATCTTTATATATATATATATATAGTGTTTTACTCAAGGTTTATTTAATGAACAACACGAACCAATATCTTAGGCATGCAGTAGGTTCTTTGCTCCGAACAGTGGCCCTTAGCACAAGAACAACATAAGAATGGTAGAAGCCTGGTGCCAAAGAACCCAGACCAGCTAACTATAGTATTCGCTTGGAAACAACTTTCTGCGACACTTAGCAAGGCTGTTCCCAGTGATCGTTTTAATATTTCTAGCGCCAACGGCCGACAAGGGAAATTGCAACCTACTGAATATATAATTTACAATTGTTGGCAGCACCCGTCCAGGGGTAACTAGGTCGTCCGTAACCATGGGTGTCCTCTGGTAGGTCATGAGCGGCCACTTGAGTACGACAGTTTCTGTCGAAGGTCGCGAGAACGGGCTGCCCCAAAGCAACCCGTTCTCGCAAATTTAATAAGTCAATATTGACTTATTAAATATGTGCATAGGTGACATACTTAACATAATAGATACCCTTAAAAAATTTCATAGAAAACACCGACCTTACCTAACCTTGTTAGTATCTTAAGATAAGCATCTTATTGCTTCGTAATTACAATTATTACCTAACCTATAATAGGTATAGGTTAAGTAATAATTGTAATTACGAAGCAATAAGATGCTTATCTTAAGATACTAACAAGGTTAGGTAAGGTCGGTGTTTTCTATGAATCTTTTTAAGGGTATCTATTATGTTTAGTATATCACCTATGCACGTAGTTAATAAGTCAATATTGACTTTACGAATTTGCGAGAACGGGTTGCCCAAAGACATGTATAAGGTGAAAAGACCCATAATAAGCTGAAAAAGAAGTTAAAGTAAGAAAGGCATCAATGTGGGGTTATATAGAGGCTTGTGGTTGCTAGTTTTTCCTATGTTGTCTCGCTACTATTTGCTATACAGTGTTCGCTGGCTTAACGCAAGTTAGAAACTTCAATTAGCATCGTTTAGGAATCACTTAGAAGTTTATTTGAGAGCGCGGGGGAGGAGCTAGACCAGGGGACGCGCACAAGCCCTGCCCAGAATACCAGCGGCATATAACATACCGTAGCCTCTCCTGCCCCTGTACCTACAATGTTTTATTTACGTATATTGTTTCACGTTTCAACGACACTCAAACCGTTACAGACACAGTTTGGTTACCTATCCGAGGAATTTATTTAGCATTTAATATGTATAATATTCCATTCGTAAAATTTTAAGATCTATGAGGTATATTAATAAAATTTTCTTTAATACATGACCACATTTTCCTAATATTATTTTTGACAAAAGCAAACATGATGTCTCTCAAGACCCAACTCATACGCCAAAAATAATACACGGAGCGACTGTGCAAAATACGAACTGTTACAATCCAAACACCCTCCCCCCCCCCCCCCTCTCCATTCCAATTTTTTTATTGTAGTATTGGAATATTAAAGAGCATTAGACAAAAACTGCAAGGACCTAACTTCTCCTAGGCCTAATATAAGCAATGGCCTAATATCTGCAATCATAGTCCTAAGGTCGAATATACATGTACTATATAATAAGTAGTAGAACAAGAGTAGATTAAGTTATTAGCTTTTATATTCTCGGGTCCTCTACAAAACCACTAGAACAAAACCTGGGTTTTATGGGACATCACAGTTCATATTTTGTACAAAATACTCCATAGTCAATATATGCGGAAGTGGTATTAGTATTGTATACGCCAGTGGGGGTGAGCCCCTGATAATGCAGGTTCGAGTCCTGGTTTATCGGAGCTGTTCTTGTCTATTAAATCAAGAACCTCAATAAACAATACAACCTTCCCCAAAAATCAGACGTGGTTTATCAATTTACATGCCCCAATGAAGGACGCCACCGATCTACCTGTCCATATTGGTATGACCACCACAAAACTTTCACAAAGACTTACTTGCCACCAACAAGCTGATGTCCCCCAGAAACCATATGCAACGTGAACATAACACAACACTCACTAGGAACATGCTAGTAGATAATACAACAATCCTGGAATCTACCACTGACCAAAGAACATTACAAATCCTTAAAGCAATACTTATAAGAGAAAAAAACACCTTAAAAATACAGAATTACAACTTGGCTTCCTTGCCAACACTCAGACCCAGACCTCACCAAAACATCACCAGGTAGTGACGTATCTACCGAGGTCTCCCCACCCACCGAGAGTACCACAGTTTTACTCAATACCTTACACAATATTTAATTGGCCTCCCCCCTCCCCCTTCCTTTCCTTATGTTTGATTAGCCCTATCCCGTTACCCTATGTTTGCCCCATCACCTCACCCCCAACCTCCTCCGACTCTTTTTACATGTGAATTTAACAAAAAATTGTACATCATTTATTTATTCTTTACCTGTAAGATGTTCCACAGAGGAACGAAACGTTGTCGAAAATCCTACAGTAATTACCAGAGTTTCTTTACCATGAATTTTGGTACCTTCTCTTCAAAATACTGATACTGCACTTAGAAAATTGAAGCACAGAAAGCTTACACCATAAGATCAACAATGCCAGCAACACGATCATAAATGAAATATAAATATGTGTGTGTGTGTGTGTGTGTGTGTGTGTGCGTGCGTGCGTGCGTGCGTGCGTGCGTGCGTGCGTGCGTGCGTGCGTGCGTGCGTGCGTGCGTGCTGGATGATACGAAGGCATTCGTCACTATTCCAAATTATGAAATAAGTACGTAATTGTATAAACTGTCATTACTTTGTAAAGACATGAAACAAGACAACCAATCTTGCCGTTTTGCAAATACTAGGAAAGAAGTAATTTAACTATTAAATAGTTAAATCCTAATGGCAGTAAATTTTCCAAATGCAGGTCACTAGCATATAGCCTGGCTTAGACAGTGCTAACATGACGTACGCTGACGACTAGAATATAGCCTAGGTTAGCCAGAGATCTGACAACATGACATATGCAGACGACTAGAATATAGCCTAGGTTCGCCATAGAACTGACAAAATGACAAATGCTGTTGACTAGAATATAGCCTAGGTTAGCCAGAGATCTGACAATACGACATATGCAGACGACTAGAATATAACCTAGGTTAGCCAGAGATCTGACAACATGACATACGCGGATGACTAGAATATAGCCTAGGTTAGCCAGAGATCTGACAACATGACATATGCGGATGACTAGAATATAGCCTAGGTTAGCCAGAGATCTGACAATACGACATATGCAGACGACTAGAATATAGCCTAAGTTAGCCAGAGCGCTGACAGTAATGAAATCGGCAGTTCACAAAAATATAGGAGCATATTGCCTCTACTGGTGTGTGGTCAAAGCATATCAACCTGTGGAGGGTTTTGAAGCCCCTGGTAATTGCTTACCGGCCAAGCAGCTAACATACATTCGTTTTAAACATAGTTCACAGCTATAGTAATCTCTCAGTGTTTATGCAACAAAAAGAAAACACATCTGCGTACATATTTCGACACTTTTACACACATTCACACAACCAAAGAAATGAGCTCAGAGCAGCAGTGGGTGAATTAGGCTTAACGTAAGTCATCTTCAGCATGACCATTCTAGCTCGTTATTATGTTAATACCTACACTCTATATATGTAGTAACAAGCGGCGTACCATACAAGGTACAAGTACTAATGTTGGTTGGAAATGATGAATGTACAAGATACTTTTAAGTATACTGATTTTGCACCTGGGTATTTATATACAATACTGTATGTATTACCCTAAATCTAATATTGTAAATTCTATTTAACCAAAGAAACGAACCTTGACTTGCGTACAAAACAGCACATAACCTATCCAAGGGCTGTTTACCGCGCCTGTTTTATCACTAAGGTACGCCTCAGTACGTACATGTGTCAACGTACCAGATCTGCAACAATGCGTCTACCATGCACTTCGATTATTCTTCACACTATAGAAAATAAAATGTGATCGGGTTCCGTTCAAATATTAAAAAAAAAACCTGGATAATGAAGTATTACCAATTAATCTAATTAATCACCTTTACAATTAACTCAAATAAACAGTTACCAACCTTGAGTGAAATCCAAGTGTAGCGACGCGAAACAGCAATGGACACAAGGAAAGCTTTAGAAACACCTCTCAGTGCAGCTGTCTATAAAATATGTTGACATGATATATTTGGCAGTGATCAAGCGCCGGCAGACTTTACAACATTCCCAAAGCTTTACTTGTGTTTCATTGCCATGACTTACCTCGTAGTTGCTGAGAACTGTATTTCATGTTCCGAGTTGTTCCTTCGTCGGGTGTGAGGCTCTCAGCTGCTGCTCCAGCCACTGAGGCTCAGTTTATCTCTTAATTCGAGTCATACCTTGAGGTTACCTTGAGGTGCTTCCGGGGCTTAGCATCCCCGCGGCCCGGTCGTCGACCAGGCCTCCTGGTTGCCGGACTGATCAACCAGGCTGTTGGACGCGGCTGCTCGCAGCCTGACGTATGAGTCACAGCCTGGTTGATCAGGTATCCTTTGGAGATGCTTATCCAGTTCTCTCTTGAACACTGTGAGGGGTCGGCCAGTTATGCCCCTTATGTGTAGTGGAAGCGTGTTGAACAGTCTCGGACCTCTGATGTTGATAGAGTTCTCTCTCAGAGTACCAGTTGCACCTCTGTTTTTCAACGGGGGTATTCTGCACATCCTGCCATGTCTTCTGGTCTCATGTGATGTTATTTCTGTGTGCAGGTTTGGGACCAGCCCCTCTAATATTTTCCACGTGTAAATTATTATGTACCTCTCCCGCCTGCGCTCAAGGGAGTACAGTTTTAGGCTCTTTAGTCGGTCCCAATAGTTTAGATGTTTTACTGAGTGGATTCTAGCAGTAAAGGATCTCTGCACGCTCTCCAGGTCAGCAATTTCTCCAGCTTTGAAAGGTGCTGTCCTTGTGCAGCAGTACTCTACTCTAGAGAGCACAAGCGTTTTGAAAAGTATCATCATCGGTATAGCATCTCTAGTGTGAAAAGTTCTTGTAATCCAACCTGTCATTTTTCTTGCAGTGCAGTCATGTACTATGATTACACACGCCCACAAAACACAATTTCACGCATTACTTGTTAACTATTAGTACTCTCAAGAGCCTGGGTTGTGTTGTAGCGAGCCTCACCTGCCCCCATCTATTTGTCTACACACTTCAACAGGCCAACAAACTTCCAATACACTTTATGTATCTTGTGTAGCCTAAACATATTCACCATTCAACACTAATATTTCAAATTGCTATTATTTTTGTACAAATCAAGTCTCACATGAGAGCTGGTGCACACGCGGCCACAGACCACAACACACTAGTGACGGCGCCCTCCAGGCCAGCCGACAGTTTCATAGCAAGAGGAGTCACTCCGCGACAATAAAGGCAAATTCAGTATAACGCCAACTTATACAAAGTTATAACGTTTAAATTTGGTCAAGAGCGAATCATACGTAATCAATCATGCTGCAATGATTTTATTCTTTGTTGTAAAGGACCTTAAAGTCAAATGTATGTACATGGAGAAATTGACAGGTTCTCGTTATGTTAGAGAAGTTTATAACAGAAAACGACACTTCGTACCTGCAAGTGACGTCGAGATTCGTGCGTCTTGATTAAAATACTTGTAATAAACAAATGGTTAAGATCAGTTATGTTTCTTTCTTAATATAACAAATTGAATGACTGCCACCAGCAACAATTGTACTTGTGTCATATGGTGAGAAATGAGGTGAAAAGTTAATCCAGTCGCTGCACCGACTCTATTTCATCCTGGGGTTACCTGTTAATTATTTAAATTGAGGACATGTCGTTGTCTATTTCTTTTCTCTCTGAATATGCGTGGTAAAGTGTTCCAAGAATCTTAAGCGAATAAGAAATTTGTTTCATTTAAGCAGACGAGGAGTCACAATACCGTGGCTGAAATATGTTGACCAAACCACGCATTAGTAAGTGAAGGGATAACGATTTGATTGTTGCCGCCGAAGGCGGCTAGTTTATTGTGCACCCCATACTCATCCTGTGAGCGGTAGCGCAAAAGCATTACAGAGGCAACAAAAGGTCTTTATCAGACCTCATCTTAGATTATTACATAAACAATTTTTTTCAATCCTTCACACCTTATAGATACAATGTCAGCTAGTTACAGAGAAAGTGCTATTACAAGAGCTACATATTTACAGTAAGTCATCATACATTAATGGTAGGTCTTATCGCTAATACATAATAGTTTGGCCAATGGGGATATTACAGTCATAGGGGAGCTTCTGTTTATTATTAGTCCTCACAATACACTACTTGTTTCTGAATCTCATATGTCGTTCATCTACTGGAAGCAAAATGTGGGTACAGTGCAAGGATAACGACGTTTCGGTCCGTCCTGGACCATTCTCAAGTCGATTGTGTCGACTAGAGAATGGTCCAGGACGGACCGAAACATCGTCGTCCCTTCACTTTCTAGTGTGTGGTTTGGTCAACTCGTTTCATTTAAATCTATATTTTCAACTAATTTCTGCCGTTCTACAGAATTGTTGGTAAACTATACAATATTATCTATCAACACTTTATGTATCTATGTATTACCCAAAATAGGACCAGCTCCCTCAACTGATCACGTTAACATTGTTATTGACCAGTGCTATGTTCACGTCCTCTATATATATTTTTTTTTTTGAGATATATACAAGAGTTGTTACATTCTTGTACAGCCACTAGTACGCGTAGCGTTTCATAGATCTAGGGCATATTCCAGGGCAGGTCCCTGGAATACGATCCCCCGCCGCGAAGAATCGTTTTTTCATCCAAGTACACATTTTACTGTTGCGTTAAACAGAGGCTACAGTTAAGGAATTGCGCCCAGTAAATCCCCCCCGGCCAGGATACGAACCCATGACAAAGCGCTCGCGGAACGCCAGGCGAGTGTCTCACCACTACACCACGGAGACTGTTGATATGAATCACAACCCTTGATAAATGCTTCGCCCACTTATTATAAATACACATGCCAAACAGAACCTAACTTAACCATACATAAAATTCAAATATAAATAATACAATTAGTTTATATTCGATAAAATACAAGTTTTTTAATGCACACAGTACCTTAAAATTGATGAATTATATTTTGGGGTCGACCGCAGCGGGTTAGCCTAGCATCATGTCTGAGGACGAGTTGGGGATGTAAGTACAACATACAGATCATCCTTCGGCCACAACATTATTTATGTATAAGGCCAAGTCCTGCTCGAGGCTGTGAATCGAGGCGTGTCATTCATTCTTAACCTCAACCACTGTACTGTAAACACAGTAGAAGTAGATCTATGTAACAAAAACACTTAACCTTATATAGTGTATCTTGTGAGATTATACAGTCTAAGAGTGTATAATCACGCAAGATATAATATTTATTGTATTTGATATTTTTGGTATTAAATTGTAGAAAAAAATAAATCTGCAATTTAAGTTAAGTAATACTAGCCTACTAACCAATCAGTAAGTATACTTTATTCCTGAACATAGTTCAAGATTAAAGTTCAGAACAGAACAGACAATATACAGGACACGTATCCAATGGGCGAGTGGGGAAGTGGGTAAAGTTGACGAATAGTCTGCAACCCGTCCTCAGACCAAGTCCATTCCATCCAGTGGTCGACCCTAAAGACGCATTCATCAATTTTAACATGATGTTCATTCAAAATAGGAATTTTCTAAAATATAAATTATTATTATTATATATTAGCATACCGTGCATATTTAGGCATTGGTTAGGTTAGATTAGATCTTTAGGTTTTGTTGGCGATTATTTGTAATTGTAGTACGTGGGTGAAGCATTTACAGCAACGCGTCCTGACACTAGGCTGTTTACAGAAGCGGCCGTCCTCCTCAGACGCATTTATCAATTTTAACATACAGTGTATTAAAAATAGGTTTGTTTTCATAAATAAATTAATATTATTATACATACAAATTCTATGAATAGTTAGGCGTAGGTTAGGCTAGTTAGGTGCTTAGGTTCTGTTGGCGATTATTTGTATTTGTAGTACGTGGGTGAAGCATTTACAGCGTTGTGGTTTGAATAAAGTGCTTCGTCAGTGAAGTACTTGTTCTGGAAGTGTTCAAACGTCAACAGTTGTGAGTCGTGTGTAAACCGTTTTTCATTCATAAACAGAGGGATTGGCGGGTGGATGGAATGGACTTTGGCCTTTGTTTATGAGGACGGGCTGGGAGGGGAAAGCGTTGTACTCGAAGAGTACAACGCAACGCTAAGTGCCAGGGCTGCTCTGCCGGAGGACACTGGATGACTTTTTGCGTTTTAGTTGGGGGCCGAGTTTTGGTTTTGCTACCTGGTGTTCTCTGCGTGGGGCGGGGCCGGTGCTTGTCACCCTGAGGGACTCCTGGGGCTCCCCAATCATCTGCCTGACTGTGCGTTTGTTTGCCGTATGGCATATTAGTTTCTGGTGATTGGCGTCACTCGTTTCGCGTTTTGGTTTGGCGTTTCACCTTTCCTGGCTTCGCGATTCACCCTTAACGGGTACGCCGGGGCGCATCCGATCCCACGATCGTCGTCGCCCCTAAATCAACAACAACAAGTGCCAGGGCTTAACCCTCGAGTCGCACCGTCGACAGAATCACCTCACATGTCACAACCTCACAGGTGGGGTCCAAGGGCTCTGGAGCAGCTGAGAATTTCATGCCTTTCTTCAATTTCATTTGCTTGACTACATCTTTTCGTGGACTTCTGGATTCTAACAGTTCTTGTTTTTCTTCTTCGTTGTGGTCTGACTTTATGTTTACATATTATTGCCATCACTGGCAGGTGACCTACCTTGAGGTGCTTCCGGGGCTTAGCGTCCCCGCGGCCCGGTCGTCGACCGGGTGACAGTGAAGTTGACGATGACAGTGAAGTTGTCGCAGGCAATGGTTTGGGTGCATGTGGTGGTGGGTAACTCTTGATGAAGTCTGGTAACATTGCTTTTTTTTTTTTGCAGGGATATTCCTGCGCGGGCCCTAAGCCTCTGGCTGGCCCACTAAGTGTTAAATGGTGACTGGCCCTCCCGAGGCGCAAATGGTGATTGTTCCGTCGCTGGTCTCCAGGATATTTGCAGCAGCAGGAGGTTGACCTGCTAAGGTAGGAGGGAATTATCAAGGGAAAGCGCCAAGCCACTACGACTATATAGCAATTGGAAGGGGGGTCAGGATAAGTATTTGGGATGGGACGGGGGAAAGAATGGTGTCGAAGCCCTTTGACGGTCGGGGATTGAACACAGACCTGCATGAAGTGAGACCGTCGCTCTACCGTCCAATCCAAGTGGTTGAACAAGAAGTCAGACCACGAAGAAGGAATTATTATTTTGCGTGGTGTTGAGGTATCTTGTGCTTGAGGTGTTGTGGAGATAGAGATGTTAGAGACATTCATTATATCTTCAGATTCGTCGTCTGTTGATGTATCGATGTCTTCATCCTCATGTTCCTCTGGTGGTGCAACTTTAGCCGTGGTGGATGTGGTCTCAGCAGGAGCTACAGCTATAGAGGCTGCCAGAGCAATAGGCCTCTGATGTGGCTCTGCGTAGCTGCCCCCTCTGGCGTCCCTTCTGGCAGGAGTACGGCTGTCATGTTGTTGCTTCCCAGAAAGTTGTTTACTATCTTGAGGAACATGTTGTGGTCCTGTTGGGCGACCCTGTCGGCCTACGCTGTGGTCACCTGCACCCTGATGCTGGTTTGTCCAACTATTGAGTTGGACAAACCGGAAAACTATTTTCTACTAATGTTACAAAGACACTCTAAACTAACCTAACCTAAACTTCATAGATCTAATGCACGAAATCTGAGGCCTAAAATAGTACATATTTGTGGTATAATAGGCTTAGGAATATTTGTTTGTTTTTTATCTTCATTTTTTACGACTCTATAAAGTGAATAGTATAAAGTTCTATTATCTAATTACTTAGAATGTCAATCTTTGTACTATGATGCACATAGTTACAAAAATGACTATGTAAACTGGAGGATGGGTTGCCAGGTGGCTGTCGAGTGATGCTGGTCCATGCTTTGTCGTCTTCGCTATATGACGAGAGCTGCAGCTATATGACGAGAGTTACAGCTATATGACGAGAGTTACAGCTACATGACGAGAGTTACAGCTATATGACGAGAGTTACAGCTATATGACGAGAGTTACAGCTATATGACGAGAGTTACAGCTATATGACGAGAGTTACAGCTATATGACGAGAGTTACAGCTATATGACGAGAGTTACAGCTATATGACGAGAGTTACAGCTATATGACGAGAGTTACAGCTATATGACGAGAGTTACAGCTATATGACGAGAGTTACAGCTATATGACGAGAGTTACAGCTATATGACGAGAGTTACAGCTATATGACGAGAGTTACAGCTATATGACGAGAGTTACAGCTATATGACGAGAGTTACAGCTATATGACGAGAGTTACAGCTATATGACGAGAGTTACAGCTATATGACGAGAGTTACAGCTATATGACGAGAGTTACAGCTATATGACGAGAGTTACAGCTATATGACGAGAGTTACAGCTATATGACGAGAGTTACAGCTATATGACGAGAGTTACAGCTATATGACGAGAGTTACAGCTATATGACGAGAGTTACAGCTATATGACGAGAGTTACAGCTATATGACGAGAGTTACAGCTATATGACGAGAGTTACAGCTATATGACGAGAGTTACAGCTATATGACGAGAGTTACAGCTATATGATGAGAGCTGCTGCTATATGACGAGAGTTACAGCTATATGACGAGAGTTACAGCTATATGACGAGAGTTACAGCTATATGACGAGAGTTACAGCTATATGACGAGAGTTACAGCTATATGACGAGAGTTACAGCTATATGACGAGAGTTACAGCTATATGACGAGAGTTACAGCTATATGACGAGAGTTACAGCTATATGACGAGAGTTACAGCTATATGACGAGAGTTACAGCTATATGACGAGAGTTACAGCTATATGATGAGAGTTACAGCTATATGACGAGAGTTACAGCTATATGACGAGAGTTACAGCTATATGACGAGAGTTACAGCTATATGATGAGAGTTACAGCTATATGGCGAGAGTTACAGCTATATGGCGAGAGTTACAGCTATATGACGAGAGTTACAGCTATATGACGAGAGTTACAGCTATATGACGAGAGTTACAGCTATATGACGAGAGTTACAGCTATATGACGAGAGTTACAGCTATATGATGAGAGCTGCTGCTATATGACGAGAGCTGCTGCTATATGACGAGAGTTACAGCTATATGACGAGAGTTACAGCTATATGACGAGAGTTACAGCTATATGACGAGAATTACAGCTATATGACGAGAATTACAGCTATATGACGAGAGTTACAGCTATATGGCGAGAGTTACAGCTATATGGCGAGAGTTACAGCTATATGACGAGAGTTACAGCTATATGACGAGAGTTACAGCTATATGACGAGAGTTACAGCTATATGATGAGAGCTGCTGCTATATGACGAGAGCTGCTGCTATATGACGAAAGCTGCTGCTATATGACGAGAGCTGCTGCTATATAACGAGAGCTGCTGCTATATGACGAGAGCTGCTGCTATATAACGAGAGCTGCTGCTATATGACGAGAGCTGCTGCTATATAACGAGAGCTGCTGCTATATGACGAGAGCTGCTGCTATATAACGAGAGCTGCTGCTATATGACGAGAGCTGCTGCTATATAACGAGAGCTGCTGCTATATAACGAGAGCTGCAGCTATATAATGAGAGCTGCTGCTATATGACGAGAGCTGCAGCTATATGACGAGAGCTGCAGCTATATGACGAGAGCTGCAGCTATATGACGAGAGCTGCAGCTATATGACGAGAGCTGCAGCTATATGACGAGAGCTGCAGCTATATGATGAGAGCTGCTGCTATATGACGAGAGCTGCAGCTATATAACGAGAGCTGCAGCTATATGACGAGAGCTGCAGCTATATGATGAGAGCTGCTGCTATATAACGAGAGCTGCAGCTATATGACGAGAGCTGCAGCTATATGACGAGAGCTGCAGCTATATGACGAGAGCTGCAGCTATATGACGAGAGCTGCAGCTATATGATGAGAGCTGCAGCTATATGATGAGAGCTGCAGCTATATGACGAGAGCTGCTGCTATATGACGAGAGCTGCAGCTATATGACGAGAGCTGCAGCTATATGACGAGAGCTGCAGCTATATGACGAGAGCTGCAGCTATATGACGAGAGCTGCAGCTATATGATGAGAGCTGCAGCTATATGACGAGAGCTGCAGCTATATGACGAGAGCTGCAGCTATATGACGAGAGCTGCAGCTATATGATGAGAGCTGCAGCTATATGACGAGAGCTGCAGCTATATGATGAGAGCTGCAGCTATATGACGAGAGCTGCAGCTATATGACGAGAGCTGCAGCTATATGACGAGAGCTGCAGCTATATGACGAGAGCTGCAGCTATATGATGAGAGCTGCAGCTATATGATGAGAGCTGCAGCTATATGACGAGAGCTGCTGCTATATGACGAGAGCTGCAGCTATATGACGAGAGCTGCAGCTATATGACGAGAGCTGCAGCTATATGACGAGAGCTGCAGCTATATGACGAGAGCTGCAGCTATATGATGAGAGCTGCAGCTATATGACGAGAGCTGCAGCTATATGACGAGAGCTGCAGCTATATGACGAGAGCTGCAGCTATATGACGAGAGCTGCAGCTATATGACGAGAGCTGCAGCTATATGATGAGAGCTGCAGCTATATGACGAGAGCTGCAGCTATATGACGAGAGCTGCAGCTATATGACGAGAGCTGCAGCTATATGACGAGAGCTGCAGCTATATGATGAGAGCTGCAGCTATATGATGAGAGCTGCAGCTATATGACGAGAGCTGCAGCTATATGACGAGAGCTGCAGCTATATGACGAGAGCTGCAGCTATATGACGAGAGCTGCTGCTATATGACGAGAGCTGCAGCTATATGACGAGAGCTGCAGCTATATGACGAGAGCTGCAGCTATATGACGAGAGCTGCAAGTGGAGTGTGCCAAGGCTCTGTCCTGCCACCTCTATTGTTTATCATATATTTAAATGATTCAGAGTCAGGACTGAGCAGTAATATTTGCAAATTTGCAGACAAAATAATTGGGAGGGAAATAAGTTCAGAAGATTCAGTCACTTCAAGACGAGCTAATAATATTATCTAGATAGAAGCCTAATCTTTCTAGATAGGCTTCTGAAATAGTCAAAAGATTGCTAAATACTGTTTAATCCTGAAGAATGTAGGATTCAGAGGCTGGGTAATGAGTTAACATATCAGCTGGATAGTGTTACAATGGCGAAATCTGATTGTGAAAAAAGGTCTTGGAGTCATGATTAGTAGGAATTTAAACGAAACAATTAGTGCATCAATGTTCGGGATAAGACAAATAGGATACTGGGATTTATTTCTAGAAATTGGGATTTTATTTCTTTAGTGATAAAGCAATCATTATTATTCCTCAGCTATATTTTGTTGTTCTTACGCCCCATTTATATTATGCAGGTAAATTTTCGTCGCCATACAAATGAATGGACAGGCGCCAATCCTTAACTGTACGCCTCTGTACAGGAGGCCTGGCTGGGGACCGAGCCGCGGGGACGTTGAGCCCCGAAATCAAATCTAGGTAACCGCAAGGTAACTTCTGTTCACCCACCATTAATTGGGTACCTGGTTGTCAAGCAATTGGCGGGTCGTACTCCAGGGCAACTAGTAGGTATAGGCCTACCCTGAGCTGTGGAATAGGCAAGTTCTCAGCCTGCTAGCAAGAGTTAGCAGGCGTCTGTTCCTCTACCACCTGTGTTCAAGACAAATTACAAAGTAGTATGAAAAGTAGCGGCTCATAAATATCCACGTTTTTTGTGTAAGGGTTAGGTGGGTGGCTTGGGCTGGTACGTTTCTGGTTAGCACTTTGTATTTTGACCGTTGTGGCACATCAAGACAACGGGCTGGGCACAGAGACCAACAATAAGCTATAACGTGTCTCTTTAAGCAGCGGGGAAGTCATTATGACATTATGCACATTGTCAATGGGGTCCCATTATCGCGTCTCCTGCTCGTACCTGCTGGGGACGACCTCCCGCACGGAACCCACTCCTCCCTGTTCATCTGTGGTGAGAGGACAACCAGGCATGTGGTGACGACCAGAGGTCAGATTCACGAAAGTACTCACGCAAACACTTACGAACCTGTACATCTTTTCTCAATCTTTGGCGGCTTTGTTTACAATTATTAAACAGTTAATGAGCTCCGAAGCACCAGGAGGCTGTTTATAACAATAACAACAGTTGATTGGCAAGTGTTCTTGCTTGTAAACTGTTTAATAAATGTAACCAAAGCCGTCAAAGATTGAGGAAAGATGTACACGTTCATAAGTGCTTGCGTAATTGCTTCGTGAATCTGGACCCAGCCACAGACATGCAGAGAGACTACTCCCAGACATGAGAGATGTGATATACCAGGAAAACATAAGAGAAGTAAACCTCAAAGCCTGCGTGTGAAGCGAGAAAACTCAAGGGAAATATTATCAAAATATATCAAATACTCAGGGAAATTTACTTAGTAGATTAAGACAGGACAATCTGAACTGGAAGGAACAGAGGGTCATAGAAATGTTAGATAGAACATTATTGAAAGATGAGCGAGAGGGAGAGAGAGAGAGAGAGAGAGAGAGAGAGAGAGAGAGAGAGAGAGAGAGAGAGAGAGAGAGAGAGAGAGAGAGAGAGAGAGAGAGAGAGACAGAGAGAGAGAGAGAGAGAGAGAGAGAGAGAGAGAGAGAGAGAGAGAGAGAGAGAGAGAGAGAGAGAGAGAGAGAGAGAGAGAGAGAGAGAGAGAGAGAGAGAGAGAGAGAGAGAGAGCGAGCGAGCTCCACACCTGGTGAAGGTTCAGCTCAGAAGAGCTCATAATATACGAGTAAGCAGACATACAGTCGGTCCAACAGACATAACGATAAGGCCGCTCGGACAGGAGGTCGCAGTGAGAATTTTCACCCGTGAGGTGAATGTGGGTTACTATAATAACAGTCCCAACACAGTGTAAAGACGATGTCACTAGAGGCTGGTATCTCTGTATAACAGGAGGAGTTCTCGACCATAAGGCGGTGTTGTTTACACGTGAACACGCGCTAAGACCTCCACCAGACCATGCATACTTTCAGGTCACCCTTAGCAAGACATTTAGTTTTCCAATTCTTAAAAGATTAAGGCATTTATTTTCTGTTTGGCGAAGATTTGCACAGTGCGCCGATATTGGCTATGTTGGTCTGATTGGTTTATGTTAACAGTCTGACAGAAATATTCACTCGAATGAGTATTTCTAGTGAGAATTTACAAAATAATTATGATTAAAGAAACCTTTTGATACGTGTCAAACTAGGTCAGGGTTCAGGTAAAGGTCAGGCATGAAGAATATTTTTCACTTCACACAAAGAAGACAGCTTTGTAAATCATAACTTTCACACAGAGAGAAGTTAGCACAACTGAAGCTTCTCAGAGAGAAGGAAGCATAACTAATACTTCTTACATAGAAAATATCATTCCGTAAACTTCACACACAGTACTCAGGGCCCCTTTATGTTTGGCACTTGGCAGACATTAATGGATCTTTTTCACTACTGACACTATCCGTTACCCATATGATCAATAATTTATAAATTATATTAAATTACAATAATTTATAATTTATCAATAATTTATTAATTTATATTATACAGAAATTATTATTATTATTATTATAATTATATATATATATATATATATATATATATATATATATATATATATATATATATATATATTCAGTTGCATATTGTCCTGGGGACCATTCAGGCTTGTTCGCATTTGTGTTCCTCACGTGTGCCCCAAAGAATGAGGTGATTTGGTAAAATGCTATGCCCAAGATAACTATCCGAGTGCCGGCGGTGGGGTGGTTCAAATAGCCTCGGCTATCACCTCATTTTGTCCGGTCGTGATGGTCAAGTGGATTAAGGCGTCTTGTACATACCAGTTGCGTTGCTTCTGGGAGTATGGGTTCGAGTCACTTCTGGGGTGTGAGTTTTCAGTTGCATATTGTCCTGGGGACCATTCAGGCTTGTTCGCATTTGTGTTCCTCACGTGTGCCCCAAAGAATGAGGTGATTTGGTAAAATGCTATGCCCAAGATAACTATCCGAGTGCCGGCGGTGGGGTGGTTCAAATAGCCTCGGCTATCACCTCATTTTGTCCGGTCGTGATGGTCAAGTGGATTAAGGCGTCTTGTACATACCAGTTGCGTTGCTTCTGGGAGTATGGGTTCGAGTCACTTCTGGGGTGTGAGTTTTCAGTTGCATATTGTCCTGGGGACCATTCAGGCTTGTTCGCATATATATATATATATATATATATATATATATATATATATATATATAGAGAGAGAGAGAGAGAGAGAGAGAGAGAGAGAGAGAGAGAGAGAGAGAGAGAGAGAGAGAGAGAGAGAGAGAGAGAGAGAGAGAGAGAGAGAGAGAGAGAGAGAGAAAGAGAGAGAGAGAGAGAGAGAGAGAGAGAGAGAGAGAGAGAGAGAGAGAGAGAGAGAGAGAGAGAGAGAGAGAGAGAGAGAGAGAGAGAGAGAGAGAGAGAGGGGGGGGGGTCCCACCTCAGAAGACAGAAACCCTCCCAATCTATTTCATGAGAGTTTTAAGAAAGAAAAACGAGTCTTAGAAATTTGACTGTGTCTTACAGTTTATAATCAGAAATTATACTTTAAATTTGTTAAAGTTTGCCCTATATGATAATTATCACATTTAGTACATGTGTATTTTGTAAATATCATAAATATCACACACAAAAATATACCAACTATCAAATTTTCATTATTGTTTTAATTATTAAACACTTCATTTAATTAAAATAATATCCAGGTTTTAACATTGTTTTCAAAATCAGAAAAATACGGGAAAGATTTGAAAGATGAGTTTTGCGTGTTAATGTGGTCGTAGCCTATGACTGTCTACGGCAAGTCTCCGAAAATGCCCTGGATAACTAAGTTTAGATTCCATATAATTCCAAACCCCTTACATACCTATGATTGGTAACAATAAATTATATATATCTGTAGCAGCAGGAGCTGATAAAACATGAAGGAATGAATAATTTAAAATAAAACCACAAATAAAAAGATTATTTGTAAGGGAAGGGAAGCGCGGGGAAGGTCTTATGCCGTGAGAAATGGTCCTCGCTGGACGAAGGGGATCCTTGACTTGCTCCACCGAGAGTGAGAAGGATCGTCTGTCATATGGATCAATGAGGCCCGGAGGGTTGGAGGGCCTCCATGTGGACGGTTGGAGGGCCTCCATGTGGAGGGTTGGAGGGCCTCCATGTGGAGGGTTGGAGGGCCTCCATGTGGAGGGTTGGAGGGCCTCCATGTGGAGGGTTGGAGGGCCTCCATGTGGAGGACAGTTGAGGAGGGTTGGAGGGCCACCATGTGGAGGACAGTTGAGGAGGGTTGGAGGGCCTCCATGTGGAGGACAGTTGAGGAGGGTTGGAGGGCCTCCATGTGGAGGGTTGGAGGGCCACCATGTGGAGGACAGTTGAGGAGGGTTGGAGGGCCTCCATGTGGAGGGTTGGAGGGCCTCCATGTGGAGGGTTGGAGGGCCTCCATGTGGAGGGTTGGAGGGCCTCCATGTGGAGGGTTGGAGGGCCTCCATGTGGAGGGCAGTTGAGGAGATAGTTAATATTGTAACAGTAAGACGTGACCAATTATCTAAAGCTTTGTTTGTTCAGTTGGCTGCTTCATAACGAA
Organism: Procambarus clarkii; assembly: GCF_040958095.1. Lineage (NCBI taxonomy): Eukaryota > Metazoa > Arthropoda > Malacostraca > Decapoda > Cambaridae > Procambarus > Procambarus clarkii. Next base: position 12,878,583 of record NC_091217.1, on the reverse strand, counting down.
TTGTAAAAGAATTTTCAATAGAAACAATATATATTTATAGCACTGTCTCCTATTTGTGACCGGAGCTGTTTTGGCCTTTCTGCCCACACTCCGGGTGTCGTGTGGAGGTTGGTACCAGCGACACTAATATTTTCCAAGTTAAGATTATAATATACCTGACCAGCACTCCAGAGAGCACAGCTTGAGGGACACTAAGGTGACACAGTGAATCACATCTGTCAAGGAGTGATGTGTCAGTAAGTGTTCCCTGCACACTCTCCTTGTGAGGCAGTAATCCTTCCCTTGTTCTTCCATCCCTCCCTCACCCCCTTGTCCCCACACTCTCCTCTCCCACACTCCCCTCTCCCACCCTTCCCACCCCTTCTCAGCTTCCCGTTTCCTTGGCAGCTATGACGTCACATATGCATTAGACCAATTCGTAGAAACTCAAGTGTGTGTCTCTTGGTAATGGCCAGCGTAAATTACCACCCTCCATCCCCCCTCCTCCCTCTCCTGCTGGAGCTAAAACACTTAAGAAGCTCCTTTACCTCACCATCCATCACCAGGCCATCAACCATAATGCCATCAACCACAACGCCATCAATCACAACGCAATTGTGAGCGAGTGATTTTCCACAACTGACAGAGTGATAGACTGGAGTGCACTCGTGCAACCGCCAGAGTGCGAGCGCCAGGCTGCACATCCTGTGACTGGCATTTGGTCTCGCATGTTTGTTGTGTTTCATGACACACTCTTGTGTTCCCACGAGTCTCCTAGTGAGACCCACGAGTCCCTAGTGAGACCCACGAGTCCCCTAGTGAGACCCACGAGTCCCCTAGTGAGACCCACGAGTCCCCTAGTGAGACCCACGAGTCCCCTAGTGAGACCCACGAGTCCCCTAGTGAGACGCACGAGTCCCCTAGTGAGACCCACGAGTCCCCTAGTGAGACCCACGAGTCCCCTAGTGAGACCCACGAGTCCCCTAGTGAGACGCACGAGTCCCCTAGTGAGACCCACGAGTCCCCTAGTGAGACCCACGAGTCCCCTAGTGAGACCCACGAGTCCCCTAGTGAGACCCACGAGTCCCCTAGTGAGACCCACGAGTCCCCTAGTGAGACCCACGAGTCCCCTAGTGAGACCCACGAGTCCCCTAGTGAGACCCACGAGTCCCTAGTGAGACCCACGAGTCCCCTAGTGAGACGCACGAGTCCCCTAGTGAGACCCACGAGTCCCCTAGTGAGACCCACGAGTCCCCTAGTGAGACCCACGAGTCCCCTAGTGAGACCCACGAGTCCCCTAGTGAGACCCACGAGTCCCCTAGTGAGACCCACGAGTCCCCTAGTGAGACCCACGAGTCCCCTAGTGAGACCCACGAGTCCCCTAGTGAGACCCACGAGTCCCCTAGTGAGACCCACGAGTCCCCTAGTGAGACCCACGAGTCCCCTAGTGAGACCCACGAGTCCCCTAGTGAGACCCACGAGTCCCTTTTAAGACCCGCGAGAGAAGCCCCGTGTTGGTTTATCTACCAAACAGTGGACAAAACAACGCCAGTAAGTCCCTCTGACCGTCAAGCTAAACCACCGGGTTTTAATTCAATATTCCAGTGTATACAGTACCTGGAACTGTGTCTGGGAATATATTGCATGTGAGGTGAGCCAGTGTGTCGGGTGAGACCAGGAGCACAGGAGAGTGGGATCAGCCAGGCGGTCTCTCCAGGAGAGGTGAGTGAGAGCCTAAGGTGCTGGGAGGGATGAGTGAGAGTCTAAGGTGCTGGGAGGGATGAGTGAGAGTCTAAGGTGCTGGGAGGGATGAGTGAGAGTCTAAGGTGCTGGGAGGGATGAGTGAGAGTCTAAGGTGCTGGGAGGGATGAGTGAGAGTCTAAGGTGCTGGGAGGCACCATTTTATATATATATATATATATATATATGCAAACAAGCCTGAATGGTCCCCAGGACTATATACAACTGAAAACTCACACCCCAGAAGTGACTCGAACCCATACTCCCACAACTGGTATGTACAGGGACGCCTTAATCCGCTTGACCATCACGACCGGACATAAGGAAGTGATAGCCGAGGCTATATGAACCACTTCCCCGCCGGCACTCGGATGGTAATCTTGGGCATAGCATTTTATCAAATCACCTCATTCTTTGGGGCACACGTGAGGAACACAAATGCAAACAAGCCTGAATGGTCCCCAGGACTATATACAACTGAAAACTCACACCCCAGAAGTGACTCGAACCCATACTCCCACAACTGGTATGTACAGGGACGCCTTAATCCGCTTGACCATCACGACCGGACATAAGGAAGTGATAGCCGAGGCTATATGAACCACTTCCCCGCCGGCACTCGGATGGTAATCTTGGGCATAGCATTTTATCAAATCACCTCATTCTTTGGGGCACACGTGAGGAACACAAATGCAAACAAGCCTGAAGCTTGTTTATGGGCATAGCATAAAATGCTATGCCCAAGATTACCATCCGAGTGCCGGGAAGTGGTTCATATAGCCTCGGCTATCACTTCCTTATGTCCGGTCGTGATGGTCAAGCGGATTAAGGCGTCCCTGTACATACCAGTTGTGGGAGTATGGGTTCGAGTCACTTCTGGGGTGTGAGTATTCAGTTGTATATAGTCCTGGGGACCATTCAGGCTTGTTTGCATTTGTGTTCCTCACGTGTGCCCCAAAGAATGAGGTGATTTGATAAAATGCTATGCCCAAGATTACCATCCGAGTGCCGGCGGGGAAGTGGTTCATATAGCCTCGGCTATCACTTCCTTATGTCCGGTCGTGATGGTCAAGCGGATTAAGGCGTCCCTGTACATACCAGTTGTGGGAGTATGGGTTCGAGTCACTTCTGGGGTGTGAGTTTTCAGTTATATATATATATATATATATATATATATATATATATATATATATATATATATATTATTAAATATGACCGAAAAAGTAAGATTAATAATTCTAACACGAATTTTCTCAATCTTTCGTACATTACGCTTCACTGTTGGAGGTAAATCAAAAATCACTTCTCCAAAATTCATTTTATTTCTAGTCTGACGCGACACGGGCGCGTTTCGTAAAACTTATTACATTTTCAAAGACTTCACAAATACACAACTGATTAGAACGTATCTCTGATTTTATATCTACATTTGAGTGAGGTGGGAAGGGTGATGTGGCATTAACACAAGACAGAACAGGAGGGGATATTAATAGGGTATTAAAAGTATCAACACAAGACAGAACAGAAACAATGGGTATTGAATAGAAGTGTTTGTAGAAAGCCTATTGGTCCATATTTCTTGATGCTTCTATATTGGAGCGGAGTCTTGAGGTGGGTAGAATATAGTTGTGCAATAATTGGCTGTTGATTGCTGGTGTTGACTTCTTGATGTGTAGTGCCTCGCAAACGTCAAGCCGCCTGCTATCGCTGTATCTATCGATGATTTCTGTGTTGTTTACTAGGATTTCTCTGGCGATGGTTTGGTTATGGGAAGAGATTATATGTTCCTTAATGGAGCCCTGTTGCTTATGCATCGTTAAACGCCTAGAAAGAGATGTTGTTGTCTTGCCTATATACTGGGTTTTTTGGAGCTTACAGTCCCCAAGTGGGCATTTGAAGGCATAGACGACATTAGTCTCTTTTAAAGCGTTCTGTTTTGTGTCTGGAGAGTTTCTCATGAGTAGGCTGGCCGTTTTTCTGGTTTTATAGTAAATCGTCAGTTGTATCCTCTGATTTTTGTCTGTAGGGATAACGTTTCTATTAACAATATCTTTCAGGACCCTTTCCTCCGTTTTATGAGCTGTGGAAAAGAAGTTCCTGTAAAATAGTCTAATAGGGGGTATAGGTGTTGTGTTAGTTGTCTCTTCAGAGGTTGCATGGCTTTTCACTTTCCTTCTTATGATGTCTTCGATGAAACCATTGGAGAAGCCGTTATTGACTAGGACCTGCCTTACCCTACAGAGTTCTTCGTCGACTTGCATCCATTCTGAGCTGTGGCTGAGAGCACGGTCGACGTATGCGTTAACAACACTCCTCTTGTACCTGTCAGGGCAGTCGCTGTTGGCATTTAGGCACATTCCTATGTTTGTTTCCTTAGTGTAGACTGCAGTGTGGAAACCTCCGCCCTTTTCCATGACTGTTACATCTAGAAAAGGCACATTCCTATGTTTGTTTCCTTAGTGTAGACTGCAGTGTGGAAACCTCCGCCCTTTTCCATGACTGTTACATCTAGAAAAGGCAGCTTCCCATCCTTTTCCGTCTCGTAAGTGAAACGCAGCACGGAACTCTGCTCAAATGCCTCCTTCAGCTTCTGCAGATGTCTGACATCAGGTACCTGTGTAAAAATGTCGTCAACATACCTGCAGTATATGGCCGGTTTCAAGTTCATGTCGACTAAGACTTTTTGCTCGATGGTACCCATGTAGAAGTTTGCAAACAGGACACCTAGGGGAGAACCCATGGCGACCCCATCTACTTGCTTATACATGTGCCCATCCGGGCTCAAGAAGGGTGCCTCTTTAGTACAAGCTTGGAGTAGTTTCCTCAGAATACTTTCTGGCATGTCAAGAGGAGTACAGGCTGGATCACGATACACTCTGTCGGCTATCATTCCGATTGTCTCGTCCACAGGTACGTTGGTAAACAGCGATTCTACGTCCAACGAGGCTCTTATCCCTGTGGCCCGTGTGCCCCGCAGTAAGTCCACAAATTCCTTTGGAGACTTCAGGCTGAAGGCGCAAGGAACATAAGGAGTCAGCAGGCCGTTGAGTCGCTTTGCCAGTCTGTACGTGGGTGTGGGTATCTGGCTAATGATTGGCCGAAGTGGGTTTCCAGGCTTGTGCGTCTTGACATTTCCATACGCATATCCAGGTTTATATTCCCCAATGATCTTTGGCAGGTGGAGTCCGGATTTCTTGGCGTTTACAGTTTCGATCAGTTTGTTGACCTTTGCTTTTAATTCGGCTGTAGTGTCCTTCGTTACCCTTTGGAACTTAGTTTGGTCAGAGAGTATGATGTTCATTTTCGCCAGATATTCGTCTTTTTTAAGAATGACATATATTGGCGACTTGTCACCTCTCCTGACAACTATCTCCTTGTTCTCACGAAGGCTTTTAGCTGCCGCTTTAAGCTCGGGGGACAGTATGGTGCTTCTGTAGTTGCCTCGATTCTTTCCTCCTTCTGCAATAAGTTCTGCTTGTAAGGTATCTTTGGTAGTGACCTTCTTTTGTGTCTCGAGGTCGAATATGTCGTCCAACAGAATTTCCAACTCTACTTTCCGGGCCATTTCACTCGGTCTGGACATAACATGACAGTTTATGCCCAGATTTAGGAGAGTGACTTGGTCCTCAGTGAGGTTAATTCCTGCAAGGTTCAGGAAGCCATCTCTTGGTCGTGGAATTGCCATAGGTCCTCCATATAATGTTGTTAGTTTCTTGATAAGTAGATGGGGTCGCCATGGGTTCTCCCCTAGGTGTCCTGTTTGCAAACTTCTACATGGGTACCATCGAGCAAAAAGTCTTAGTCGACATGAACTTGAAACCGGCCATATACTGCAGGTATGTTGACGACATTTTTACACAGGTACCTGATGTCAGACATCTGCAGAAGCTGAAGGAGGCATTTGAGCAGAGTTCCGTGCTGCGTTTCACTTACGAGACGGAAAAGGATGGGAAGCTGCCTTTTCTAGATGTAACAGTCATGGAAAAGGGCGGAGGTTTCCACACTGCAGTCTACACTAAGGAAACAAACATAGGAATGTGCCTAAATGCCAACAGCGACTACCCTGACAGGTACAAGAGGAGTGTTGTTAACGCATACGTCGACCGTGCTCTCAGCCACAGCTCAGAATGGAAGCAAGTCGACGAAGAACTCTGTAGGGTAAGGCAGGTCCTAGTCAATAACGGCTTCTCCAATGGTTTCATCGAAGACATCATAAGAAGGAAAGTGAAAAGCCATGCAACCTCTGAAGAGACAACTAACACAACATCTATACCCCCTATTAGACTATTTTACAGGAACTTCTTTTCCACAGCTCATAAAACGGAGGAAAGGGTCCTGAAAGATATTGTTAATAGAAACGTTATCCCTACAGACAAAAATCAGAGGATACAACTGACGATTTACTATAAAACCAGAAAAACGGCCAGCCTACTCATGAGAAACTCTCCAGACACAAAACAGAACGCTTTAAAAGAGACTAATGTCGTCTATGCCTTCAAATGCCCACTTGGGGACTGTAAGCTCCAAAAAACCCAGTATATAGGCAAGACAACAACATCTCTTTCTAGGCGTTTAACGATGCATAAGCAACAGGGCTCCATTAAGGAACATATAATCTCTTCCCATAACCAAACCATCGCCAGAGAAATCCTAGTAAACAACACAGAAATCATCGATAGATACAGCGATAGCAGGCGGCTTGACGTTTGCGAGGCACTACACATCAAGAAGTCAACACCAGCAATCAACAGCCAATTATTGCACAACTATATTCTACCCACCTCAAGACTCCGCTCCAATATAGAAGCATCAAGAAATATGGACCAATAGGCTTTCTACAAACACTTCTATTCAATACCCATTGTTTCTGTTCTGTCTTGTGTTGATACTTTTAATACCCTATTAATATCCCCTCCTGTTCTGTCTTGTGTTAATGCCACATCACCCTTCCCACCTCACTCAAATGTAGATATAAAATCAGAGATACGTTCTAATCAGTTGTGTATTTGTGAAGTCTTTGAAAATGTAATAAGTTTTACGAAACGCGCCCGTGTCGCGTCAGACTAGAAATAAAATGAATTTTGGAGAAGTGATTTTTGATTTACCTCCAACAGTGAAGCGTAATGTACGAAAGATTGAGAAAATTCGTGTTAGAATTATTAATCTTACTTTTTCGGTCATATTTAATAATATATGTCTACAGGAAAGACTGCTACCAAAATATACTAATATATATATATATATATATATATATATATATATATATATATATATATATATATATATATATATATATATATATATACATATATATATATATATATATATATATATATATATATATATATATATATATATATATGTATGTATACACCATTTACTAATTTTAAAATGAAAAGGAAAACCATTGATATAATAAACATTTTGTTTCAGATTCTTTACTTTAAAATGCATGATGTTTCGAATACTTCTCGTATTCATCATCAGATCTTAAAGAAATAAAACAGAAGTCACAATAAAATAACTAGCAAACAAAAACCTCATACTGAAAAAATTACCGATCAAAAGAAAAGATATATCAAACGAAACAGGTTATAAATCAAACCGAATAAATGTATGTAAAACACTAGCAAAATAAAAGACAATTGTAAAATATGAGCCAAAATCTTATGAAAACATAAATATCCAACAAAACTAAACACCAAAAAATGTATTGTATGCTTAATTAAGGAAAATAACAATATACAACATCAACACAAGAAATAAGTAAAAAAAAAAGACAAATCATGGTAAACTAAAAAATTAAAAAATGCCAGCATGATATGTAAATTAAATTACAATGCCTACTGTGCCTTACAGTGTACAATTGAACAGCCGAATGGTTGCTATTTAACAGAGGCCGCAGCTCCCTGATATATAAGGATTCAATTATTCTCAAATCCGACTGGCCATTCATACAAATGTCTAGAATTTTACGATCGGATTCCAGCAGTGAATGATTCAACTCATGACATTGATTTCTAATCTTCGAGAATGTTTGGATAATGGTAATCCAGTCCTGAATGATACTCCCCGGTGCTCAAGGATCCTAATCTTGAAGTTCCGAATGGAACTCCCGATGTATCCAACATTACAGCTGGAACAATTCTACATATATACGATACTAGAGCACACGGGGAGGGAGGGGGGGGGGGGTTGACACTTTATCTTTAAATTTGAAATGGGAGCCTATGGTATTTGTATTGACAAAAATAAATCTAAAGCCTACTTTGAGGATAACAATGCTGTAAAAGTTTCCTCGATCGACTTCTTACAGAAAAATTAATAGTGCCGTAAAATGGTAATTTAATTTATTTAATATCCCTTTCTTCTGTAGTAATCCTACAAGAAGGGTGAAACTTCTTATTTAAGAAATTCCTTATAAAGGTATATACCATATGCGAAGGATAACTATTATTTGAAAAAAATTCACTGGGAAATTAATTTCTTAATCAAAATTAGACCAATTCGAACATAAAACAAAGGCTCTAATCAGTAGAGTGTTCATTGAATTTTTCTTAAAAATATCTGGAACAAAAGAATTAAAATTTAAACCTAAACCTGTAAAAGTTTGTTTTCTGTAAACATAGTGTTAAACCCATTAAGGTTATTCACTTTGACATCAAGAAACCAGAACCACCTCAGACTTTGGTAATTGATTCTGCTCGGTACTCTGAACTTAGCCAATTATTAGGCATCACGTAAATTGTTTGATTTCCTGAGTAAAATAGGAATCAGACACAAATTCTCAGGTGTCCTAAAATACTGGGTCAAAAAAGCCCAAACTGAAAGTTATGGGGAAGATTTTGAAAACCTTCCTGTAAAAACTATTAATGCTCTGGGTCTCTGGACTAATCCAGAGAGCTATAACATTTTAAGGTGAAGGGTTAGCTTACAGCAGGTCCAGATTGATCTAGAAATAAAACACCCATTGTTTCTCTCTCGTAACCGCAGAGTAAGCAGTCTAATTGTATTACATATACACAAACCTTGCACTCTGCATGGTGGGGTACTAGATATCCTCACCTCATTGAGATAACAGTTCTGGCTTTCTCAAGGTCACCAGACTGTCAAGGCCATACTAAATTCCTGTGTGGTCTGCCGGAGATGTGACACTCGGGTGTGTCCTTATTCACGACCTCCACCACTCCCCACGGAACGAGTTGTCCTTTTGAGACCACTGATGTAGACTACACGAGCAATAACCTTAACAGGCACTAAAGACAAAGTTCCGGTGAAGGCTTGCATCTGCCTATTCACTTGGGCTTATTCACAGGGGAAGTACACCTAGAAGTGACCCCGACATGAGTGTCAAAGCATTCATACAGACCACTCACAGGTTTGCTGCCTGCTGGTCTGTCCCAAGTTGATGATCTCAGATAATGGGTCCAACTTGGTGGCTGGGGAACCATGCCTGAGAGAGGTCTGGAATGGCCCAGTAGTACATATCGCTCTAAATCAGTGACAGTGCCACTGGAAAGTTGTATCCCCCAGAGCACCGTGGTATGGAGGCTTCTACGAGTGGATGGTGGGGACAACCAAACGCTGTCTTCGAAAGACCTTTCACCGCCAAAAAATTTATCTCTAGGAGCTCCAAACCATTGTAACGGAAATTGAATCTTGGGGCAGGACTATAAGCCATTAGGACTTATTTCCTGTTCGTCTTCTCCTCGATACGTTGGTGAAACTAGTCATACACCAAATGACAGACTTAAGGGACACAAAAGAAGTGTTAAGTCTGCAGACACAAACCATGCTCTCTTCTGTCATGATAAGGACTCTAATCATCCTATTGATTGGTCTTCTAAAATAATCTTTCCTGCCTCTACTCTTCACAGACACCGTCTGTGAAGAGTAGAGGCAGGACACCCATTCACGGGTGTCAGAGCCCGTGAATGGGCTCTGACACCCAACCTACCCAACTTACCTTGGTCATGGCTTTGTTGCTGTTGACTCTTCCCTCTCACAGTACTCAAATGTTCTAACCTTCCTAACAAATGTGACCTGACTTAAGTCTAACCCCTTTTTCTTACCCCCCTTTCTTTTCCTAACCTTCTTATTATTACCTCATACCATTCTTCCTTCATCTCATTCTTACATTAATCCAATTCATACCTTTCATCCTATTCTTATTTTTCACCTTATTCTTACTTTCTTATAGAAATTATGCTCAACCACTTGGGCTGGATGGTAGAGCGACGGTATTGCTTCATGCAGGGCAGCGTTCAATCCCCAACCGTCCAAGTGGTTGGGCACCATTCCTTCCCCTGGCACCATCCCAAATCCCTATCCTAACCCTTTCCCAGTGTAACACAGTCATAATGGCTGGGGTACTTCTGATAATTCCTTCCTTCCTTCCTTCTAGAAATTACCTTATTCTCTTACATGCACCTCACCTCACTCTCTTACCTTATATATTTGCACATAGTTTCATACCATCTATCACACGAATGGTCCCGGATGGGCTGAAATGTTATTGTTTCTCTATCTTCTGATTTGTGATTTGGTCATCTGATTTACTCTCGTGGCAGGGCTAATTCATACAAATACTTTTCCCTCCATTAATGAGAGGAGAAAAATATGTACCCATACCTAAACAAATATGTTTCCTAACCCTCACAGGCGCCTGACAGCTGGATGGACAGCGCTTCTGATTCGTAGTCCTGAGGTTCCGGGTTCGATCCCTGGTGGAGGCGGAGACTAATGACAAAATGTTTCTTTCACCCTGATGCCCCTGCTACCTAGCAGTAAATAGGTACCTGGGATTTAGACAGCTGCTACGGGCTGCTTCTTGGGGGATGTGTAACAAAAAGGAGTTCGACCACAAAGGAAGCGTCTGGGGCGATCTCGGACGTAGGTTCGAATCCTCATCACGGTCCTTGTGGATTTGTTCATTTGATGCATCACGCTATTGTGATTTGTGTGTGTAATGAAAAAGGAGGCCTGGTCGAGGACCGGGCCGGGGGGACGCTAAGGCCCGAAATCATCTCAAGATAACCTCAAGATAGATGCCCTGAAACATGACGCCATCTACTGGCAAACCTGGGAGAGAGGCCAATTACATCATGATGAAAACCACACAAGCATGATGCCTTATAGTGATAACAGGCGGCAGCTTCCATCAGTAGTGGGACTTATTTCACTACACACTATCTGCCTCACTGTAAACATCTTCACTCACACTACCCTCATCACTGTAACCATCTTCACTACACACTACCTTCATCACTACCCGGGTACCCCAACACCACCTATCATCATCATCATCATCACTATCTTGCCTACCCTTCACTACCTCTCCTACTGTTCACCACCCTCTTGACCCTTCTCACGTTTCCTAACCTTCACCTCCTTACCTACCCTTCCCCACCTTCCCGACCCTTCATCACCTTCCCTCCCCTAACCTTGACCACTCAGAAGGGTATCGATCAGAGCTTCAGCCGCACTCTTTAGCATCCATGGGAAGCTCTTGCCTAAGGTAAGGTAATTATCAGAAGAAAGTGCTAAATCATTAGGAATATATATATATATATATATATATATATATATATATATATATATATATATATATATATATATATATATATATATATATATATATATATATATATATATATACATATATATATATATATATATATATATATATATATATAACTGAAAACTCCACACCCCAGAAGGATTCGAACCCAAACAGCCAGGAGCACTGTGCACATTGGTGTACCTGGTACCTTAATCACTAGACCACACGACTGTACAAAAATCTTGGTAGTTGTGAGACTATTTATATCCAAGATCTGACAGCGCTCGGTCGTCAACTTGGGCATAGATATTTCATCGAATCACCTCACTTTGTGGGGCCACGTGAGCAACACAAATGCATATACCACATACCTATATTACCACATACCTGGCCCACGCCACCACACACCTGGCCCACGCCACCACACACCTGGCCCACGCCACCACACACCTGGTCCACGCACTACATCGCCTCTGGTGTGAGGAGGGAGTGTGGCATGTAAGTTAGTGACTTGTGATAGGGAGCCATCAAACTTGGCTCATTTCTCGTCCAGTGCAAGCAAAGTTGGAGAGGTACTGAGAGCCCAGGACAGGCGGAGTCGGCCATAGCGACAGATGGCTGTGGTCTCTCTCCCACCACCAGGTGTCACTCGAGTCAAGTTCAAGTTCAAGTATGTTTATTGAGACAAGAAAGAACTACATCTCAAAGGGATAGAGTAGCTTAGGCTATTTCTACCCCCAGCCACTCGAGTCGTCTTGACGGCAACCAGTTCTCATCCAGGTCGTCTTGACGGCCACAAGGTCATCTTGACAGTAACCAAGTGTCACCCAGGTCGTCTTGACGGCCACAAGGTCATCTTGACAGTAACCAAGTGTCACCCAGGTCGTCTTGACGGCCACAAGGTCATCTTGACAGTAACCAAGTGTCACCCAGGTCGTCTTGACGGCCACAAGGTCATCTTGACAGTAACCAAGTGTCACCCAGGTCGTCTTGACGGCCACAAGGTCATCTTGACAGTAACCAAGTGTCACCCAGGTCGTCTTGAAAGGCTCCAAATGTCAGCCAAGTTGACTTAACGGCCACCAGATGTCACCCAGGTTGTCTTGATGCCCATCAAGTTTCACCCAAGTCGTCTTGACTGCCAACTGTCAATACTGTACTAGAAACGAAAGTCGTGTGTGCCATGTCAATATGTTGTACATTGTAAGTACATATGCTTCCTGTTATGGCCCCAGGTAGCCTAGCGGAGTGGATCTGCCAGGTGAGGGTTATTCTACTCACCTGACCAGAGATTAAGATGTCAGAGGAAGGGAATTTATTAGGTAACCGTCAGTGAGTGACTTAACAGAATAAAAGCATAGGATAAGCATCTTATAAAAGTTAGATGGAATAAGATGTCGACATCTTGTAACAACGTGACGCCGACGGATGTCGTAACATGTCACTTGAGTTAGCAAGCAGTTGTTTCTGTGTGATGCCTGCCAGGCGACTTCGTAGACTCAAGTCGGGACTGTGAGGAGGCTTGAGAGGCAGTCCAACTGGGTTTTGGTGGATGATCAAGAGAGCGCCATTTTGGGGCGTTGTGGGCAAGTGTCGTCCATCATTTCTGTGGTAAGCTCACTTAAATAGTTGACAGATTGTTTATTAGTGCTGGATCGTGTGCCCAGCGATTGTAGGAGATGTTTATATACATAGGTTGAATATTTTATAAAGATAGTGAACAGATATAAGGAGTTAGAGATACGAGTGGACATGCTAGAGACAGGAGTAGCACATCCACACTCTCCTGAGGTCAGTGAGTGACTGAGGGGCGAAGCCCCCGGCGGGCGTCGTGGGTTGATTTCAGTGTGGACTTGTCCAAAAATGGGGGAGTTCCCACTGTGGCTGAGCTATTGTGCAGAAGAGATATCGAAAGGAGGAATTTATTTCGGTGTAAATATATGTATTTATATTTTATTAGGAAAACGGATTGGTAATGGAATTACAGGTTTGCATGGAAGAAGTTAGTGGAGGAGTTTCGCATCTGATGAAGATTATATGGTGAGCTCCAAGTGTGGAGCTGAGCTTCAAGTGTGGAGCTGAGCTTCAAGTGTGGAGTTGATCTTCAAGTGCAGCCCGTCCTCCAAACAAAGACCCAAAAGTGATTCCATGCACCCGCCAAACCCCCTGTTTATGAATGAAAAACGGTTTACACACGACTCAACTGATTTCGTTGAGACTCCTGGTTCAACCTAGACGACGAGTGGACGTCTGGGGGCCACGTTCTGTTTTCGCGTTTTGGATTTGCCATACTGCCGTTTGGCATTCTTCTTCAACGGTCCGGTCGTACGACGCCTGGCGCACATATCGCCTTGGGTCCCGGAATTTTTGATAGATTTTTTTTGACGTGTTCTGGCTGGTTCTCCCGGCGGAGTGACGGTGTCCGGCGCTGGTTTGGCGGAGAGGTGCCGGGAGTTGGCGGGTCTTGGTGGGCTCCTGGTGTGCCATCAGCCGTGGTGGGCTCCTGGTGTGCCCTCAGCCGTGTTGGGCTCCTGGTGTGCCATCAGCCGTGGTGGGCGGCTGGCTCCTGCTCTGCCCGAGGACACTGGATGACTTTTGCGTTTTAATTGGGGCCGAGTTTTGGTTTTGTTACCTGGTGTTCTCTGTGTGGAGCGGGGCCGGTGCTTGTCACCCTGTGGGACTCCTGGGGCTCCCGGATCATCTGCCCGCTTGCCTTTCTTTGCCGCGAGGCATATTAGTTTCAAGTGATTGGCGTCACTCGTTTCACGATTAAGCTTGGCGTTTCACCTTTCCAGGCTTCGCGATTAACCCTTATCGGGTACGCCGAGGCGCATCCGATCCCACGATCGTCGTCGCCCCTAAATCTACAACAGGGGTTGACAGAGTGGACATAGACGAAATGTTCACACGGAATAGTAACAGAACGAGGGGACATGGGTGGAAGTTGGAAACTCAGATAAGTCACAGAGATGTTAGGAAGTTTTCTTTTAGCGTGAGAGTAGTGGAAAAATGGAATGCACTTAAGGAACAGGTTGTGGAAGCAAATACTATTCATAATTTTAAAACCAGGTATGATAGGGAAATAGGACCGGAGTCATTGCTGTAAACAACCGATGCTCGAAAGGCGGGATCCAAGAGTCAATGCTCGATCCTGCAGACACAACTAGGTGAGTACACACACACACACACACACACACACACACACACACACACACACACACACACACACACACACACACACACACACACACACACACACACACACACACACGCACACACATCGTGCCAGCGAGGTGGACAACCTACTTGCTTTCATAACTCACACTTTATTTCCCATTTCCACAAGTTTCCTTCACGTGTGCCCCTTCCACGCTCATCCTTCACGTGTGCCCCTTCCACGCTCATCCTTCACGTGTGCCCCTTCCACGCTCATCCTTCACGTATGCCCCTTCCACGCTCATCCTTCACGTGTGCCCCTTCCACGCTCATCTCGTATTAAACTAGCACAAACAGGCGTCCGGTGCTAGTCGTAATGCGTCGCACGACTGGGGACCGGCAGGGAAGGTGGTAATAGAATTTGTCAACAAGTTTGAAAAGAAATGGAAAATGAGCACTAATGAACAGACCCGCCTCCCCCAGCAACCCCCCTCCCCACCCCTGGCACCACAACCCCCGCCCCCCCCCCCGGCTTTCCCCTCCCCCCCTTCCCCACTTCTAAGCCGCCTCACCTCCATATCAAGTCCCAAAAACCTTTTTCCTGTTGCAATATTGGTTGGTGTGGTAGCTTCCGGTGGAGCAGGCAGCGTGGCAGCTTTGATCACAGAGGACTGAAGATGACGGAGGAGGAGGAGGACGGTGGCTTGGCCATGGACGCCTGTCCACTCTCTCTTTTTTTGGGTTGTGCTCCTCATAACATTTCCACATATATAACTCATACTGTCTGTGTGTGTTGTGTGTTTGTGTGTGTGTGTTTGTGTGTGTGTGTGTGTGTGTGTGTGTGTGTGTGTGTGTGTGTGTGTGTGTGTGTGTGTGTGTGTGTGTGTGTGTGTGTGTGTGTGTGTGTGTGTGTGGAAAAAATAAGTTGATTGAGTGACAGTTGGAAGGCGGGCCCAAAGAGCCAGAGCTCAACCCCCACAAGCACAACTAGGTGAGTACAACTAGATGAGTATATGATCACCACATACAAAATTCTCAGGGGAATTGACAGGGATGGATTATTTTACATGGGTGGTACACGCACTAGGGGGACACAGGTTGAAGCCGAATGCCCAAATGAGCCACAGAGACATCAGGAAGAATTTTTTCACTATCAGAGTAGTTAATAAATGGAATGTATTAGGAAGTGATGTGGTGGAGGCTGACTCCATACACAGTTTCAAGTGTAGATATGATAGAGCCCAGTAGGCTCAGGAATCTGTACACCAGGTGATTGACAGTTGAGAGGCGGGACCAAAGAGCCAGAGCTCAACCCCCGCAAGCACAACTAGGTGAGTATAACTAGGTGAGTACACATCCCTAGGATACAGCCCACAGGATGTGTGAGTCGGGTATTAGTGCATGTGTGTGGCAGACACGGAATGGTCCCCTAGTGCACTTGGGGACGCACTGGCAGGGGCGATGATGTCCCCCATATAAGACCCGGATGATGTCCCCCATATAAGACCCGGATGATGTCCCCCATATAAGACCCGGATGATGTCCCCCATATAAGACCCGGATGATGTCCCCCATATAAGACCCGGATGATGTCCCCCATATAAGACCCGGATGATGTCCCCCATATAAGACCCGGATGATGTCCCCCATATAAGACCCGGATGATGTCCCCAATATAAGACCCGGATGATGTCCCCCATATAAGACCCGGATGATGTCCCCCATATAAGACCCGGATGATGTCCCCCATATAAGACCCGGATGATGTCCCCCATATAAGACCCGGATGATGTCCCCCATATAAGACCCGGATGATGTCCCCCATATAAGACCCGGATGATGTCCCCCATATAAGACCCGGATGATGTCCCCCATATAAGACCTGGATGATGTCCCCCATATAAGACCCGGATGATGTCCCCCATATAAGACCCGGATGATGTCCCCCATATAAGACCCGGATGATGTCCCCCATATAAGACCCGGATGATGTCCCCCATATAAGACCCGGATGATGTCCCCCATATAAGACCCGGATGATGTCCCCCATATAAGACCCGGATGATGTCCCCCATATAAGATCCGGATGATGTCCCCCATATAAGACCCGGATGATGTCCCCCATATAAGACCCGGATGATGTCCCCCATATAAGACCCGGATGATGTCCCCCATATAAGACCCGGATGATGTCCCCCATATAAGACCCGGATGATGTCCCCCATATAAGATCCGGATGATGTCCCCCATATAAGACCCGGATGATGTCCCCCATATAAGACCCGGATGATGTCCCCCATATAAGACCCGGATGATGTCCCCCATATAAGACCCGGATGATGTCCCCCATATAAGACCCGGATGATGTCCCCCATATAAGACCCGGATGATGTCCCCCATATAAGACCCGGATGATGTCCCCCATATAAGACCCGGATGATGTCCCCCATATAAGACCCGGATGATGTCCCCCATATAAGACCCGGATGATGTCCCCCATATAAGATCCGGATGATGTCCCCCATATAAGACCCGGATGATGTCCCCCATATAAGATCCGGATGATGTCCTCTATATAAGACTTAATGTCAGTAAAAAATGCTCAAGTAAATAAAATATAAAAAAATACAGTTGCTTCTTGTAATAAATACAAGTTTTAGCAATATTTAATAAATTGGCAAGAAATAGTGGCCACAATCACCCAATTACACCCTTATAACATCCCATTGTGTGCGTCCTTACACAGGTCGACCATTGTAGGGCTCCAGCCTCGCCCCAGCCACTTCACATGATGTCATTTCGTAATAAACTTTGAAGACCAATATTTACTTGGCACACAAGCGGAAGCATCAATGTCGAGCCATCATAGCCGTGCTGAACTAGCGAGGGACGTGGCAATAATACACGTTAGCGAGAACCTTTTTCAGCCAACTAATTTTCTGTTGTTAAAGATTCGCTACTTGGTACGAAGTTCCAAGTAGCACGGGCTATGGTGAGCCCGTAGTTTAAAGCCAACTAAGAAAACTCAGCGTTATTTAAGGATCTTCTGCCGTTATCAGTGTAATTTATGCGTCTCGTTTGCATGCTAAAATTTTGTATTTGCTTTTCATATTTTTGCATGATTTTTAGCTGTGTAATTTATCGTGGTTTATACTTTAATATTATTTTATAATATTAATTGTCACTCGTAGTAGACAATGATTTTATTAAAGTCAAAGACGGAATCAAATGTTCAGAAATATTAGATCTTAGACAAGGTGTCAAATTTGTTCATAGGAAATCTTGGGTGGTCGACATGATGGGTTGTCTGCGTTCACGTGTTAGTTATCCACTTAAAAGTTATCCACTTTGCACTAGTTTATTTTTACTTTATCTACTTAATCCAAACTTTATCTACTTAAACGTTATCCAATAAGCACCAGTTTTCCCTCTACATGTACACCACACAAGCACCAGTTATCCTCCTACATGTACACCACACAAGCACCAGTTATCCCTCTACATGTACACCACACAAGCACCAGTTATCCCTCTACATGTACACCACACAAGCACCAGTTATCCTCCTACATATACACCACACAAGCACCAGTTATCCCTCTACATGTACACCACACAAGCACCAGTTATCCCTCTACATGTACACCACACAAGCACCAGTTATCCTCCTACATGTACACCACACAAGCACCAGTTATCCCTCTACATGTACACCACACAAACACCAGTTATCCTCCTAAATGTACACCACACAAGCACCAGTTATCCCTCTACATGTACACCACACAAGCACCAGTTATCCTCCTACATATACACCACACAAGCACCAGTTATCCTCCTACATATACACCACACAAGCACCAGTTATCCTCCTACATATACACCACACAAGCACCAGTTATCCCTCTACATGTACACCACACAAGCACCAGTTATCCTCCTACATGTACACCACACAAGCACCAGTTATCCTCCTACATATACACCACACAAGCACCAGTTATCCTCCTACATGTACACCACACAAGCACCAGTTATCCTCCTACATGTACACCACACAAGCACCAGTTATCCCTCTACATGTACACCACACAAGCACCAGTTATCCTCCTACATATACACCACACAAGCACCAGTTATCCTCCTACATATACACCACACAAGCACCAGTTATCCTCCTACATATACACCACACAAGCACCAGTTATCCCTCTACATGTACACCACACAAGCACCAGTTATCCTCCTACATGTACACCACACAAGCACCAGTTATCCTCCTACATACACACCACACAAGCACCAGTTATCCTCCTACATGTACACCACACAAGCACCAGTTATCCTTCTACATGTACACCACACAAGCACCAGTTATCCTCCTACATATACACCACACAAGCACCAGTTATCCTCCTACATGTACACCACACAAGCACCAGTTATCCTCCTACATGTACACCACACAAGCACCAGTTATCCTCCTACATGTACACCACACAAGCACCAGTTATCCTCCTACATGTACACCACACAACCCTCTACATGTACACCACACAACCCTCTACATGTACACCACACAACCCTCTACATGTACACCACACAACCCTCTACATGTACACCACACAAGCACCAGTTATCCCTCTACATGTACACCTCACAAGCACCAGTTATCCTCCTACATGTAGACCACACAAGCACCAGTTATCCTCCTACATGTACACCACACAAGCACCAGTTATCCTCCTACATGTACACCACACAACCCTCTACATGTACACCACACAACCCTCTACATGTACACCACACAACCCTCTACATGTACACCACACAACCCTCTACATGTACACCACACAAGCACCAGTTATCCCTCTACATGTACACCTCACAAGCACCAGTTATCCTCCTACATGTACACCACACAAGCACCAGTTATCCTCCTACATGTACACCACACAAGCACCAGTTATCCTCCTACATGTACACCACACAACCCTCTACATGTACACCACACAACCCTCTACATATACACCACACAACCCTCTACATGTACACCACACAACCCTCTATATGTACACCACACAACCCTCTACATGTACACCACACAACCCTCTACATGTACACCACACAACCCTCTACATGTACACCACACAACCCTCTACATATACACCACACAACCCTCTACATATACACCACACAACCCTCTACATGTACACCACACAACCCTCTACATATACACCACACAACCCTCTACATGTACACCACACAACCCTCTATATGTACACCACACAACCCTCTACATATACACCACACAACCCTCTACATATACACCACACAACCCTCTACATGTACACCACACAACCCTCTACATGTACACCACACAACCCTCTACATGTACACCACACAACCCTCTACATATACACCACACAACC
>NC_091217.1:12841214-12856214 GCF_040958095.1 Procambarus clarkii | reverse complement strand
ACTTGTATGATCTAGTATGCAAATACAGATGGCATCTCCAATAAAGCACATGAGCAGAAAGATCGTACGTGGGATGCCTCTTTATCACACCCGTGTAGGAACCAAACTTTCCGAGACGGCTGCTGGTGCAGTGTTTCCCAGAGGCAGCCACATCATTACAAGAACACAACATGGTCAAAAGAATTGAAACCGGGAGTGCTACTGTCCTCACACGGATCCTGCAGCCTCTCCGAGACACAAACCAAGGTTTTACACAATTCCCTCATGCACCCGGACTCTGTCAACAAGCTGTTCTACCTCTTTGCCCTTACTTCAGTACACACAGAAATCACAATAGGGTGATACATCAAATGAACAAAGCCTCGGAGAGGCTGCAGGATCCGTGTGAGGGCAGTAACACTCCTGGTTGCAATTCTTTTGACCATGTCGTGAAGCAATCGACTAAGGCGCGTCTGGGATTATCTCGGACGTAGATTCGAACCCTCATCACGGCCCTTGTGAATGTGTTCATTTGATGTATCACGCTATTGGAATTTCTGTGTGTGATGTAGAGGAATTAAGGTTTTAGCACTGATACTCTCGTGGGTTATCTTGAGGTTATCTTGAGATGATTTCGGGACTTTTTAGTGTCCCCGCGGCCCGGTCCTCAACCAGGCCTCCACCCCCAGGAAGCAGCCCGTGACAGCTGACTAACACCCAGGTACCTATTTTACTGCTAGGTAACAGGGGCGTAGGGTGAAAGAAACTCTGCCCAATGTTTCTCGCCGGGGCCTGGGATCGAACCCAGGACCACAGGATCACAAATCCAGCGTGCTGTCCGCTCGGCCGACCGGCTCCCATGGGGGTGAAAGTTTGTGAGTCACAAATACAAATTTATATACAGAGTGACAAAAGTTAGTGTAAGACAAGCAGGCAAAATAGTGGTGGCAGCCGTGTAAAACCCACCACCAAAACCCAGACTCCCCGGGCACCAATATGAAGAGAAGAAGGACTCCATTAAACAGACAAATGACAACAGCAATTGCTCTCGGAAGAGGAGCACATTCTAATCATGAGGTTTCAATTCATTTCTAAATAGATTTGTTTTTTCTAAAAACAATTCTAAATAAATTTTAAATAGATACACCAATCATCCTTCACATCTTATGAGGTGCAGGATGAGGCGGACGCTGGATTAAGAGACCAGGCAGCGCCACTAGAAGCCATGGAACGCTATGTACCGATATTTGAGAACATAAATCATATGTAAACTAAAGTAAGTGGGCAGTTGCTCTACCGTCCGGTGCAAGTGGTTGAGCGCTTAACATGCTCCAGCGTTCAATACCGCCTAAGTGGTTGAGCACCATTCCTTCTCTCCATCCTCTTACAGATACCTATCCACATTCCTTCCACGTGCTCTCTCTCTCTCTCTCTCTCTCTCTCTCTCTCTCTCTCTCTCTCTCTCTCTCTCTCTCTCTCTCTCTCTCTCTCTCTCTATATATATATATATATATATATATATATATATATATATTATATATATATATATATGCAATTGACGATCACGAAACACTGATCATTTGTATGCGGAAAATCCACAGAGAAATGGAAAAGAGAGATGAACGTTTCGGCCGATCTGGGCCTTTGTCAACACCGGACTGATACCCTATTTATACCCACCAATAGGCCCACACATGGATAATAATAGCATAAGATAGTAAATATTTACAATGAATTAGTGAGACAAATGTGTATCAATGATCCTACTCAAATCGCCCTTTAATTGATCTATCAAAAATGGATCTAAGTTATATAAAACCACTGCTAATGTTCAAATTACATTCTTTTGTAATCTGTATTAAAGCAGATTCAATTATGTTCCTGTTATAAGTGCTTTTACAATTCGTTATTGAAGAAGCCATCTCCCAATCAATTTGGTGAGCATTTTCTGACAAATGAACAAACAAAGCATTAGATAATTGGCCATGTCTTACAGAGTATGTTGCGAAATTCTACATTTCAAATCTTTAGATGTTTGCCCAACATAGAACTTATTACAGTCTTTACAAGGTATTATATAAATGACGCAATTATCAGTACGAGGGCTGTTTCTAACTAATAGTTTACCAACAGTATTTTCGTAGCTAAACAATACATGTATATCAAAAAGTTTCAAGGCCTTGACAATATTCGCAAACCCAGAGAAATATGGTAAACATAACACATTCTTTGAGCGAATTTTTCACTGCATATATTATTATAATATGTACGACGTGCTTTACTACGGCAAACTTCCAAAAAACTCAATGGTTTCCAATTTGAAACCAATAATATTCTTAAACTCTTCATCTAAGAATTCTGAACTCACAACCCGAAGAGCTCTTAGATACATTGAAGAAAAATGGATTTTTTCACATTGTATCTATGCCCTGAGAAATAATGAACATAAGATAAATTATTCGTAGGTTTTCTGTAGACACTAAACTTTAGTGACAAATCTTCCCTGTGAATAAGTACATCTAGGAATGGCAAACATTTATCAATTTCAGTCTCCATAGTAAATTTTATAGAGGTGACTTGATCATTAAGTTTGGCTACAAATTCGTCTGTGTTTACATCTGAAGGCCATATACACAAAATATCATCAACATATCTAAACCATGGAATGATTCCAGGAGTTATTTTTTAAACAAATTTCTTTTCGAAGAATTCCATGTACAAGTTTGAAAGCAATGGCGATAAAGGATTCCCCATTGCCATTCCAAAAGTCTGTAAATAATACTCATTATTAAAGGTAAATTTACATTCTTTAATGCACAACTTAGCAAGATTGACAACAATATCAGCAGAAAGAGGTAAAACATGGCCCATTAGTTCACGAGCAAGATAATCAAGAATATCATCAACGGGCACCTTTGTAAACAAGGAACACACGTCAAAACTGATTAACTTTACATCAAGAGTGACAGGAACACTATTCAATTTGTTAACTACTTCAAGAGAATTGGTCAAATGGGAAGAGGGAACAGTTCCTAACAATGGAGACAAGATTTTGGTAAGCCATTTGGAAAGCTTGTAAGAAATGGATCCCACCGAACTGATGATAGGCCTCATGGGATTGTTAGGTTTATGCGTCTTGACAAGTCGAATGCAATAGCAGCTTGAGGAAGTTGTTAAGTAAACATAAAGATCTTCTTAATAATTTTACTATCTCATCACCTTCATTACCATATCTCTATGGACTTGTTCAAGACCCCCCGCCCCGCCCCGCCTCAAGTAGGACACCCCCTGCCGCGCCCCGCCCCGCACTGCCCCTAGATGGGACACCACCCCCCAGCCCCGCCCCGCCCCGCCCCGCTCCGCCCCGCTCCGCCCCCGCCTGGCCCGGCCCCGCCCCGCCCCGCCTCGCCCCTGCCTGGCCCCGCCCTGCCCCGCCCCAAGGACAAATGGTCCCGCCAGGAATCTCACGTCTACAAGTCAGGTAAAATGTATATTTACCAGGTTGTCCTGCCAGGCCCAAGTTGGAGGGGTCGGTGTTCTTAACTTGGAGGTGGTGGGTAACTTGAGCAAGTTTACGACCCCACCTGGAGGTGTCTCCAGGCGACCCTTCACACTCATCTCTACCGCCTGCTGGAAAGGTCACCAGCCGGCCCTCACTATCCACCATGGTGTGTACAGGTGGAGCGACAGGTGGAGGAACAGGTGGAGGGACAGGTGGTGTACAGGTAATGGAGGGGGGGGGACCACTAGGCAACTGTCAACTACCGTCTTCTTGTTGACCTCAACAGTCACGGTGCCTATAGTCTTAGGGACCTCAGTACGAACTAAAGAGACAACTTAGTCTTGGTGTCTTGGCCACACATCAGCACCTCTTAAGACTTCAGCTACCTGATGTCAGAAGCACCTCAGCGCTCTCGGTCACCACTAGGGAGACTTGTGGTGATTAGTGTCATTATAACAACAATTTGGCACCGTCTTAGTGGCTATATCGGAGCTTCCTCTTACAGTGACGTCTGGCCGTGAAATAGCCGGATTGTCTCCCCAGAAGCTGCCAGAAATTCCATTGTCAAGTATTTGGTATGAAGGGAGAACCGCCTGCTGGTCGGCAGGGCCTGCTGTAAGCCTGCTGGTCGGCAGGGCCTGCTGTAAGTTTGTTGGTCGGTGGGGCCTGCTGGTCGGCGGGGCCTGCTGTAAGCCTGCTGGTCGGTGGTGCCTGCTGTAAGCCTGCTGGTCGGTGGTGCCTGCTGTAAGCCTGCTGGTCGGCGAGGCCTGCTGTAAGCCTGCTGGTCGGTGGTGCCTGCTGTAAGCCTGCTGGTCGGTGGTGCCTGCTGTAAGCCTGCTGGTCGGTGGTGCCTGCTGTAAGCCTGCTGGTCGGTGGTGCCTGCTGTAAGCCTGCTGGTCGGCGAGGCCTGCTGTAAGCCTGCTGGTCGGTGGTGCCTGCTGTAAGCCTGCTGGTCGGTGGTGCCTGCTGTAAGCCTGCTGGTCGGTGGTACCTGCTGTAAGCCTGCTGGTCGGTGGTGCCTGCTGTAAGCCTGCTGGTCGGTGGTGCCTGCTGTAAGCCTGCTGGTCGGCGGGGCCTGCTGTAAGCCTGCTGGTCGGCGGGGCCTGCTGTAAGTTTGTTGGTCGGTGGGGCCTGCTGTAAGCCTGCTGGTCGGTGGTGCCTGCTGTAAGCCTGCTGGTCGGCGGGGCCTGCTGTAAGTTTGTTGGTCGGCGGGGCCTGCTGTAAGCCTGCTGGTCGGCGGGCCTGCTGGTCGGCGGGGGCCTGCTGGTCGGTGGGGCCTGCTGTAAGCCTGCTGGTCGGCGGGGCCTGCTGTAAGCCTGCTGGTCGGTGGTGCCTGCTGTAAGCCTGCTGGTCGGCGGGGCCTGCTGTAAGCCTGCTGGTCGGCGGGGCCTGCTGTAAGCCTGCTGGTCGGTGGTGCCTGCTGTAAGCCTGCTGGTCGGCGGGGCCTGCTGTAAGCCTGCTGGTCGGCGGGGCCTGCTGTAAGCCAGCTGGTCTCTCTCCAGGTAGCGCGGGTGTTTGATACTGATGTACAAGTAGCCAGGTGTTGGTCCAATACTTCGCCCCCACATGCTATCCTCTCCCCATATGATATCATGTGCTATATAGTCTGTGACGTGATCTGGAATAGAGCAGTACTATCCTGGCAGGTGTTGCATCAATCTCACATTAATACAAAAAGAGAAAATAAATTAAAATAAAACTACTGGGTCCTTTTACCGTGTGCCAATTGCGGGCAAAAAACCATCATTGATGAGACTGTTGGGCAAAGTGGAGAGCCGTGCAAGAAGGCTGATCTCTAGTCTTGACCAAGTCTGGTGGGAATGGTCTGAACATTAGAACCTGCATCATCAACGTGGCGTTGGTGAACTTATTGTTAAGTCCAAGACCAACATTCTCAAAGTTCCTCACCTGGCCGAACCTTGTGAACAACCAGTAGTTGGCGCCCACGGCACTAGACTCTCAACCTTCAACAGTCTCATGCTGGAAGTGGCATTCTCAAGAGCACCACTCCATCAGCGATCATTCACTCCCAGGCTGACTCGCATCTGCAACTTGTTCGCTCAACAGGTTGATACACGGGAGATCAGGTCAAGTGATCACGTGAAGGCTCTGGCACACAGTTGACTACAGGCTCATCCTGTCTCCTTTATGATTGTTACTTAGAGTTAAATAAAATTTATTCCTAATGATGCATTTAATAGGCTCATGAAATACATGGGTCTCTACGAGCAGGTTTCGACTGAATTGAGGTAGGATTACAACTCTTGCTTGTAGTTTCATCAGGTACCTGTTCCTTATATCATAGTCAATTTGCTTCAAATGACATTCTCATGTAATAAGTGAGTTTCAGGAGCAGGCTTCAGATGAGCTGAAGAAGGATAACAGCGTTTGCTTGGGCCCAGGTCCCAGCCCTTACACACACCACGGTGGTGGAGGCCCAGCCCTTACACACACCACGGTGGTGGAGGTCCAGCCCTTACACACACCACGGTGGTGGAGGTCCAGCCCTTACACACACCATGGTGGTGGAGGCCCAGCCCTTACACACACCATGGTGGTGGAGGCCCAGCCCTTACACACACCACGGTGGTGGAGGTCCCAGCCCTTACACACACCATGGTGGTGGAGGCCCAGCCCTTACACACACACCATGGCGGTGGAGGTCCCAGCCCTTACACACACCATGGTGGTGGAGGTTCAGCCCTTACACACACCATGATGGTGGAGGTCCCAGCCCTTACACACACCACCACGGTGGTGGAGGTCCAGCCCTTACACACACCACGGTGGTGGAGGTCCAGCCCTTACACACACCACGGTGGTGGAGGCCCAGCCCTTACACACACACCATGGTGGTGGAGGTCCCAGCCCTTACACACACCATGGTGGTGGAGGCCCAGCCCTTACACACACCACGGTGGTGGAGGTCCAGCCCTTACACACACCATGGTGGTGGAGGCCCAGCCCTTACACACACCACGGTGGTGGAGGTCCAGCCCTTACACACACCACAGTGGTGGAGGCCCAGCCCTTACACACACCACGGTGGTGGAGGTCCAGCCCTTACACACACCACAGTGGTGGAGGCCAAGCCCTTACACATACCACGGTGGTGGAGGTCCAGCCCTACACACACCACGGTGGTGGAGGTCCAGCCCTTACACACACCATGGTGGTGGAGGCCCAGCCCTTACACACACCACGGTGGTGGAGGTCAGCCCTTACACACACCACAGTGGTGGAGGCCCAGCCCTTACACACACCACGGTGGTGGAGGTCCAGCCCTTACACACACCACAGTGGTGGAGGCCAAGCCCTTACACATACCACGGTGGTGGAGGTCCAGCCCTTACACACACCACAGTGGTGGAGGCCAAGCCCTTACACATACCACGGTGGTGGAGGTCCAGCCCTTACACACACCACAGTGGTGGAGGTCCAGCCCTTACACACACCACAGTGGTGGAGGTCCAGCCCTTACACACACCACAGTGGTGGAGGTCCAGCCCTTACACACACCACAGTGGTGGAGGTCCAGCCCTTACACACACCACGGTGGTGGAGGTCCAGCCCTTACACACACCACAGTGGTGGAGGCCCAGCCCTTACACATACCACGGTGGTGGAGGTCCAGCCCTTACACACACCACGGTGGTGGAGGCCCAGCCCTTACACACACCACGGTGGTGGAGGTCCAGCCCTTACACACACCACGGTGGTGGAGGTCCAGCCCTTACACACACCACGGTGGTGGAGGCCCAGCCCTTACACACACCACAGTGGTGGAGGTCCAGCCCTTACACACACCACAGTGGTGGAGGCCCAGCCCTTACACACACCACGGTGGTGGAGGCCCAGCCCTTACACACACCACAGTGGTGGAGGCCCAGCCCTTACACACACCACGGTGGTGGAGGCCCCAGCCCTTACACACACCACAGTGGTGGAGGCCCAGCCCTTACATACACCACAGTGGTGGAGGCCCAGCCCTTACACACACCACAGTGGTGGAGGCCCAGCCCTTACACACACCACAGTGGTGGAGGCCCAGCCCTTACATACACCACAGTGGTGGAGGCCCAGCCCTTACACACACCACAGTGGTGGAGGCCCAGCCCTTACACACACCACGGTGGTGGAGGCCCAGCCCTTACACACACCACAGTGGTGGAGGCCCAGCCCTTACATACACCACAGTGGTGGAGGCCCAGCCCTTACATACACCACAGTGGTGGAGGCCCAGCCCTTACACACCCACAGTGGTGGAGGCCAGCCCTTACACACACCACAGTGGTGGAGGCCCAGCCCTTACATACACCACATTGGTGGAGGCCCAGCCCTTACATACACCACAGTGGTGGAGGCCCAGCCCTTACACACACCACAGTGGTGGAGGCCCAGCCCTTACACACACCACAGTGGTGGAGGCCCAGCCCTTACACACACCACAGTGGTGGAGGCCCAGCCCTTACACACACCACAGTGGTGGAGGCCCAGCCCTTACACACACCACAGTGGTGGAGGCCCAGCCCTTACACACACCACAGTGGTGGAGGCCCAGCCCTTACACACACCACAGTGGTGGAGGCCCAGCCCTTACATACACCACAGTGGTGGAGGCCCAGCCCTTACACACACCACAGTGGTGGAGGCCCAGCCCTTACACACACCACAGTGGTGGAGGCCCAGCCCTTACATACACCACAGTGGTGGAGGCCCAGCCCTTACACACACCACGGTGGTGGAGGTTGTTATGATCTCAGCCTACAGGAGAAACGAGTCTCCCTCCTTGAGAGTTATTCGTCAAGCCTGACCTGATTAGAAGGTCTAGCAAGTATTGAGGTGATAACGCATATGTAAAATGGCTGGTTGGATATGTAAAACAATTTAAGATTATGGGCAGTAAGTAAGGAAATAGATAAATGACTGGCTAGGAGATGTGGACATTTTGCTGGAGGCGTGAGGCTCGCTTCCGGAGGACCTTGACCTCACTTGAATGCCAGACATCGCAGGGGAAAGCTGCGCTCCGTGAGCTCCCGCCAGAAGGGAACCCCTAGTGATATATCTCGAAGAGAAGAGAAGTGTGTAGACGTGCCAGCTGTGGAACCGAGCTGGGAACGTTGTGGTCTCAAGTCCTGGTCGAAGAAGAGAGTATCAAGCCGGCCAGAGACATTATTGTGGGCCGTGGGAGCGCCCTGACCAGACGCCGTCAGAGGGAAAGCGCCCTCGACCAGCCGATCTGTGGTAAGCACGATATACGCCAGTTCATAGTGATCACTTGTAGTTGGTCGTGTGCCCAGCGACAGTAGCAATGTTTATTTATAGGTTAGACATGTTTTAATAAGGCAGAAGGCCTGAAATAGGAGAGTGAAGAGGGAGGAGCACGGAGCGACGTCCATCCCCTCTGAGCTCTGACGGACGACTGAGGGAGCCTGGCTCCTGATGGAGGAAGACCCTCCCAGCGAGTGAGGACCGCCGCCAGGCGAGGTGGAGTATGGACCCGCCCAAAACGGGGGAGTCCACTCTCACTGTATGTAGAGGACAGATAGAGGTTTGAGGCAAGCATATTGTGTGGTTATTTTTGTTTATGTGTTAAAGGGGAACATTTTATTGGAACGTCGATGGGTTGCAGGTTTGTCTTTGGGGAAGAAGTTGCTGAGAACTTCGAAGCCAGCAGATGAAGTAGCTGATGAGACTCCAAGGTAGTGGAGCAGAGGACCTCGAGCTGTGAGGAGAAGCAGCAGTGAAGAGGAGTGTCACTTGCTTCTGTAGAGGTGGAGAAGCACCATAGTTGCTCGGGGAAACTTCATGGTGTAGCAGCCAAGAGAGCTGTGGAAGAACCTAGCAGAAGGGTGAAGCACCGTAGTTGCTCAAGGAAACTTCATGATAGCAGCCTGGAGGAGCTGCAGAGGATCCTGGTAGTGAAGCCCGGAAGAACCTAAGGATATTAGGGTAGTGAACTTCCAGAGGTGGAAGGGGAAGTTCTGGTGGATTACTTATAGGGAGTTGATAGTGTTTGGTTGTCAGTAGCGTGCAAGACGCAGTGAGAGGTGAGTGACTGTTGGCATTCTTATGTCAAGGAGTTTTTTATACTGAAGTATCAATGAACATTTATACTGGTATATGTTATTGCATTCAAATGCTGATTTTCTATATATATATGTTATCTTGCTGATGGCGCAACAGTGTACGTAGGCTTGACCAACTTGAGGAGGTTAATGATATCAGGTGGTGAACCAGGAGGTAGGATACCACTTGATAGGCTGATAATAGAGTTCTGATGGTGTTGGAGTGCAACCTGATTGTGATATTATAGAGTATAGGATTCATTATTATTATATGTGTGTATGTATCGTGTATGTGCTTTGTTCAGTAAATGTGTCACAATTTGCTGGTGTTTGCCCTTGTCCTAGTGAGGCTTCCCAGGAAGTAGTGAAGAAGGAGAGAGAGAGAGAAAGAACCAAGAACCACTGCTGTGGACAGGGTAAAAGGTAATACTAATAAGTCAAAGGGGATTGAGGAGATCATATCACCTAAGGAGAGAGTGGGGAGTCACAGCGGCTCGAGTGGGTGTGTGCACGTGACAACGAGGCTGAGTGTTGGAGCCGCATCCCCTAAACGTGTGACGTGGAGCCCCTCTCCAAGAGCCAGAAGCGCCTAGTGTGATCTCCTAGTGAAGTGTAAGCACTCTACCGAGTTGTGGGTTGGGTTGTCCGTAGAGAAGGATCAACGACGACAACACCAACCAACCCACAGTCTATAATAAATTGGGGGCCTGTGTCCGGGAGAGTGAACTGACATACCCACACCCTGTCCAAGAGTGGATTTGTACACCCCTGCTGAGATAAACTGTGTGACCGCAGGTGTATACTCTCTCTCTTGGGAAGACTCACAGGACAAAGATGGATAAGGTGCAAGCGTTTGTGGAGTCAGGCAAGCCTGAGGACTTGGAAGGTTGCACGAGGGATCAATTGAAACAAATAGCAGAAAAATGTGGCATCAGGTTGAAAGCATCTAAAGTAGCTGGGATGAAGGATGAGATCCTTAGACAGTTGAGAGCCAGAAGTGAAGCGGCAGCGCAAGGAGCCCAAAAAGGAGCTGAAAGTGGAAAGGAGGATGATGGGCAGGATGAAGTGAGATCCCAGGGATCGAGTAGGAGCAGCAGGAGTAGCCGCAGTAGCAGGAGTAGCCGAAATAGGAGCTTGGAGAGATTCCAGTTAGAGCTCCAGATCCAACAACAGCGTGAGGAGAGACAGTTCCAGCTGGAAAAGATGAAGTTAGAACTCCAGATGAAAAATGAAGCAGAGAAGGAAAAAGAAAAAACCAGACTGGAAATAGAAAAAGAGAAAGCAAGACTAGAGGTGGAGAAAGAAAAAGAGAAAACCAGAGTAAGAGAACTGGAGTTGGAACAGGAGAAAGAAAAAGCCCAGGTCGAAAAAGAAAAAGAGAGAACAAAACAAATGCAGATAGAAGCGAATAGAACCTTGGCTGAGCAAAGGATTGAACATGGGTTGCCAGAGAGCACCACCCAGGTATCACACCCACCAGAGGTTAGGGTTAGGGAGAAGGACATTCCCTTGTTTGTTCCCGAAGAGGCAGAGAGCTTCTTCGAGCATTTTGAGAAAGTAGCCAGTATCAAGGAGTGGCCACAGGAGGAATGGGCCCAGCTGGTCCAGTTAATATTGACCGGTGCGGCCAGGGAGGCATACACCCAATTGTCACTGGAAGAGTGCCAGGATTATGCCACGGTAAAGAGCAGCATATTGCGCTCGTTTCAGTTAACCCCAGAAGCTTATAGGAAGCGCTTCAGAGAGATGATCAAAGTTGGAGCATGTACGTTTGCTGAGACAGCAAGAGATCTGGAAAGACGATTCCAGAAGTGGATTGAGGCTGCTGGAGTTGGATCTTATGCTGACCTGAAGCAACTGATGGTCATGGAGAAGTTCTTGGAGATGATGCATCCCGAAACAAAGTTCAAGATCCAAGAAGCAGGGATAAAGGAGGTGAAAGATGCCGCAGATAGGGCGGATATGATTACTGAAGCATACAAGAGCTTGAGGGAGAACAGAGTGAGAAGCGAGGTGAGACGCAGCAATGGCAGATCCAATGGAGTCTGGGGAGGAAGAAATTATGAGAGACCCAGAAGAGTCTGGGGTGAGAAAAATTTTGATAAATGGGCAGATAAAAGTAAGTACCCTAAAACTCAGAAGAGTAGGTCGCGCACTTCGTCTGAAAGTGAAGATGGAGGAGCTAAACGAGAAACTAATCGTTATCCTGGAAATCGAGAGTCCAGTAAAACCCCACAGAGTGCAAGTAGTGTACCTGGCCCGAGGAATTCTCATGCGAGTGGGCAGAGTCAGAGCTACTCTGGTACATATAGAAGAGACTTTTCCCAGATGAGATGTTACAATTGTAACGGATTGGGTCACGTGATGCGAGATTGTCGGCAGGGCAAGAGAGTTGTGACCCTGGCCATGTGTGACCCCCGAGGTAAATATACTAATGTGTTCCGAGACAAACCACAGAGAGCGAACGTAGTGAACGAGAGGTATAGGCCGTTCATGAGTAAAGGTTGGATCAGTGTAGGAGGCCAACCTGAGGTAGAAGTTGGTATCTTAAGAGATACCGGAGCTAATCAGAGCTTGATTGCGAGAAGCCTGATTGGGAATGATCGACGGTTAGCTGGCAGGAGTAAGATGAAAGTATATGGGTTATTGTCGGAGAGTGACATGCCCGTTTGTACTGTCCAGCTAAGGTCGGAATATGTGTCGGCAGAGGTGATGTTGGGAGTGTGCCCCGACATACCTGTTCCAGGAGTCCAAGTGATCCTGGGGAATGACTTGTGCGGGACAAAGGTGTTGACAAGAGTCATGGCGGAGACTGTGCCAGAGGAGTGCCCAGAAGGCCATGGCACGGTTGGGACACCTGAGAGTGTGAACCTGACTGACATCCGAGGGGATGAGTCAGGAGACCGCCAAGCCATTGAGTACCCTGTCTCGGTAGTGACGAAGGCAGAGGTGGCCGACGAGGAAGACACTGGAGAAGGTGAGACAGTGTCGAT
Source organism: Procambarus clarkii (assembly GCF_040958095.1). Taxonomy (NCBI): domain Eukaryota; kingdom Metazoa; phylum Arthropoda; class Malacostraca; order Decapoda; family Cambaridae; genus Procambarus; species Procambarus clarkii. Next base: position 12,843,672 of record NC_091217.1, on the reverse strand, counting down.
TCAGCCAGTGGAAGAGATCGATGTAGATATAGCACGGCTGTTTGATGAAGGTCCAGCCCAGAAAAATGAAGTCTCGGTGAGGTCAAAAGTGAAGAAGGCCCAGCCGAAGAAGACTCATGTGAAGAGAGCGGACCTGAGTAAAGCCCAGACTGCTGAAATTAAGAGTCGGAAGGTGAATGCAACTGTGCTGAGTAGGAATGAGGGAAGATGTGGACATACTGAGGACGGGAGTAGAGCGTCACGTTGTCCACGAGCACAGAGGCATAGGGATAGTGCAGTTGAGTTGTTTGAGATGTCAGGAGTTGACATGTTTCACAGAAAACGTAGAGTAGAGATAATGAAGAAGAGTAATAGCCGAGAAAATGAAAGGAGAAGAGACAGTATGTGTGGAGAGATGCTTACGAGCACTCTGGGAGAGGTAGAGCGACATGTATGGTCGAGTGCTGTTGGCTGTAGTACAGAGCTCGAAGAAACTTTTAGGGAACGAAGAAGAGTTGAAGGAGAAGAAATGGAGTGGTATAGAGGTGAGAAGTGTGGGAAGAGGATGATGATACAAGCATGGAGGAATAGAAGAAAGCCGAGGACTCGATGGAGGTCAAACAAGACGATGTCTTGGACAAATGAGGAGACGAAAGGGAGGATAGTTGGTGAAGACGAGGGAGTAAAGTATAATGGCAGTAGATGGAAGTGTGAAGACAACAGAGGAGGTACAGACAGTAGATGTCTGACTCTGGACGTGAAGAGAGGAAGACGAGGAAACGGAGGGTGGAGACAGTAAGTAGAGTGGACCAATGGAGTGCAGGCGTCCAAAGAGGACAGCCTAGCTAAGAGGTGTCAGAGAAGTCAAATCGTTTGTGAGCAGATCATATTTCTGGAGAGTTGTGAGCCAGATGTTGCAAGGTGCAACGAATTAATTGTAGACTCCTAAGAGAGTATATTGGTTGAAGAACGAGACAGTGTAGTGGCGGATGTATTATCCCGAGCTTTGCCACTGGAATAACTCTCAAAAATAAGGGGAGGGGTGTGTTATGATCTCAGCCTACAGGAGAAACGAGTCTCCCTCCTTGAGAGTTATTCGTCAAGCCTGACCTGATTAGAAGGTCTAGCAAGTATTGAGGTGATAACGCATATGTAAAATGGCTGGTTGGATATGTAAAACAATTTAAGATTATGGGCAGTAAGTAAGGAAATAGATAAATGACTGGCTAGGAGATGTGGACATTTTGCTGGAGGCGTGAGGCTCGCTTCCGGAGGACCTTGACCTCACTTGAATGCCAGACATCGCAGGGGAAAGCTGCGCTCCGTGAGCTCCCGCCAGAAGGGAACCCCTAGTGATATATCTCGAAGAGAAGAGAAGTGTGTAGACGTGCCAGCTGTGGAACCGAGCTGGGAACGTTGTGGTCTCAAGTCCTGGTCGAAGAAGAGAGTATCAAGCCGGCCAGAGACATTATTGTGGGCCGTGGGAGCGCCCTGACCAGACGCCGTCAGAGGGAAAGCGCCCTCGACCAGCCGATCTGTGGTAAGCACGATATACGCCAGTTCATAGTGATCACTTGTAGTTGGTCGTGTGCCCAGCGACAGTAGCAATGTTTATTTATAGGTTAGACATGTTTTAATAAGGCAGAAGGCCTGAAATAGGAGAGTGAAGAGGGAGGAGCACGGAGCGACGTCCATCCCCTCTGAGCTCTGACGGACGACTGAGGGAGCCTGGCTCCTGATGGAGGAAGACCCTCCCAGCGAGTGAGGACCGCCGCCAGGCGAGGTGGAGTATGGACCCGCCCAAAACGGGGGAGTCCACTCTCACTGTATGTAGAGGACAGATAGAGGTTTGAGGCAAGCATATTGTGTGGTTATTTTTGTTTATGTGTTAAAGGGGAACATTTTATTGGAACGTCGATGGGTTGCAGGTTTGTCTTTGGGGAAGAAGTTGCTGAGAACTTCGAAGCCAGCAGATGAAGTAGCTGATGAGACTCCAAGGTAGTGGAGCAGAGGATCTCGAGCTGTGAGGAGAAGCAGCAGTGAAGAGGAGTGTCACTTGCTTCTGTAGAGGTGGAGAAGCACCATAGTTGCTCGGGGAAACTTCATGGTGTAGCAGCCAAGAGAGCTGTGGAAGAACCTAGCAGAAGGGTGAAGCACCGTAGTTGCTCAAGGAAACTTCATGATAGCAGCCTGGAGGAGCTGCAGAGGATCCTGGTAGTGAAGCCCGGAAGAACCTAAGGATATTAGGGTAGTGAACTTCCAGAGGTGGAAGGGGAAGTTCTGGTGGATTACTTATAGGGAGTTGATAGTGTTTGGTTGTCAGTAGCGTGCAAGACGCAGTGAGAGGTGAGTGACTGTTGGCATTCTTATGTCAAGGAGTTTTTTATACTGAAGTATCAATGAACATTTATACTGGTATATGTTATTGCATTCAAATGCTGATTTTCTATATATATATGTTATCTTGCTGATGGCGCAA
>NC_091217.1:12831214-12838714 GCF_040958095.1 Procambarus clarkii | reverse complement strand
AGCTCATAGCTAAAAAGACTGCTATGAGGAAAGACTGAGGAACATGGATCTCACTACTCTGGAGGAAAGTAGGAATAGCGCACACACGATAACGACGTACAAGATACTAAGGGGAACCGACAAACTATAGTTATAGAAGCAATGTTCAAATTAGGAACAGTAGAATAAGAAGACATAATCAGAGACTGGAAACACAGGAGTTACAGAGGTCAAGAATGGCTATTGTTCAGCTAAGAATGATAAATGATTCTGACGGACTTGATGAGCAGGTTGTCAAAGCCAATTAAAAACAATTTTAAATGTAAATATAAGGAAAACCGAGTGAGTTGAATCACCTCACTGACGCCCGACCCAGCAAGCAGAACCAGACGAGCACCCCCACCCCCCTCCACCCATATCATCCCTGTACTACCCCTCCTCCTCCCCCCCCCCCTTGCACCTTGCCTCCACCCTGCACCCCTGCTCCACACACGTCTCTGGTACACTGTGATCAGTGGTGTTCATTACTCTGGGAGAAAGTTTTGTTGATCCTGCATCAGGGAGCCCAATGTGTTGATCTTGGCCTCAACACAGCGGGCTCTCTCTCTCTCTCTCTCTCTCTCTCTCTCTCTCTCTCTCTCTCTCTCTCTCTCTCTCTCTCTCTCTCTCTCTCTCTCTCTCTCTCTCTCTCTCTCTCTCTTTCTCCTGTTTGATTATTGTCATGTTGTCATACAACTGTAATAAGTTGGTGAAGCAAGCTTGGTGAAGTTTTGAAAACAAAACTCACTTATTCTTGGTGTTCTACAAGCATTCTTTTAGCGTCTCTCTAATGCCTTACAGGGAATACTTTTTGGTGACACCAGTGTGTAGTACAGCTGCTTCTGTCTTCCGTCCTTCTTGTATGTGGGTACCACCTTCGACACTTGGGAGGAGTGGTGAAGGAAGTGTATGCTGGGGAAAGGAGGGGTGTAGGGGGAGGGAGTGTGCCCGAGATTACTTAAATTGTTGAACCCCTACTATGTTCAGGTAAGTTAGGAGAGGTGTGCAAGCCGCCCACACCAGGTATCAATACTGTAAACTGCCTCAAGCATCAGTACAACATCTTGAGGAGACCCTGCAGGTATAGGTCGTGTCTCATCTCTACCTGCTGCTGCTGCTGCTGCTGCTGCACGGGAGTCAATGCAATCGGTTCATAAAAACAAATATATAGTGCTAGTATAGGCTGAGGATCCGTTCATGGGCCCGAGTCGGCAAGTTTACAATATGCGAGAGAAAGGAGTTCCTGAAACACCATCTGCTTTACATAAAAGTTATTCACTAAACTTAGAGCACAAAACGAAAATGAATTTACACAAAGAAATGTGATAATTCTCTCAGCTTTACGAGGGGTCATAGACAAATGTACCCAGTACCTCGTCTTGGCGACCATACTCAGGTGACGTATAGCAGCCTAACGTTAACACTCGTCATAATGACCACCTCCACAATAACGGCTGCCTAACACCACCTCCATATCTAAAAGAACAACTTGGAGTTCAAAATGACGCTCGAGAAATTTAGTGCATGCAGATGAAATTTAATTGCATGCAGATGAAAGACTGACATGTGTTAGAAACACTCTCACTCATACACTCACTCCACACATTCTCATGTGCTATCTAAATGTACAAAACCTTGTTCCTAAGTGCTAATCTTGATCTGAAACTTTTCCTTGATAGGTGTAATGGAGCCCATGAGCCCCACACCAGAAATAAATATCTCTTTAATATTCTCAGAGTCAGACTACATCTGTGTAAACACTCCAAAGGCCCCAATCTTTGCAACTCACTCCCTGATGAATTAAAAAATGTTCCAATCTATATCTTGTTTAAAAGTAAAACCAAAAAAAGTAACTAATTACATCCTCATATTTCCCCACCTTGTGCTTCAAACTCACTGTTCTTGTACTACCCACTTCCCCAATGTTAGTACTTAAGACTAATTAAGTACTTTATTTCTACCAGTGTAATCACCTCTGTCAATTTATATTGTTGATATAAATCCTTGCTACAATGTACTTTTTCATCTTACCCGATATGTTAGATTAACGACATGCCTAAAAGACTATGCCTTTTAGGGGCTTTGCAAGAATGTAAAAATATCACTGTAATGTAATCTCACCAACCAATTGTACCTTTTTGTAAATAAATTATTATTATTATTATTATTATTATTATTATTATTATTATTATTATTATTATTATTAAGTCCACGTTGAATGGATCTGGAAGTCTAGACCTGGGTGTGACGGGAATGAGCACTTGTAGCTGTTTAGGGTGACGGTGCTCTGGAGCTCCAGGGAGCACTCATCCTTTGCCTTCGACAGCTTCCACGAGAATGAGCAGGAGAGAGAGCTAAGGCCAGCTGAGCTCACCTCGCTTCATCAACGTTAAAACGTTCTGAGAGAGCACATATCAGAATGCCGTTTCAACTGACGCACGCATCTGACTGGCTGAAGGAGGATGGCCAGATGCGTGACTGGCTAGGAGGATGGGAGAGGAAGGAATGGTGTTGGGACCGTTGACTGGGCCAGGTGGTGAAGGCCGAGGGCCGGGAACCTGCCACACTCAACAGGTGGCAGGTTGAGGCAGGTTTGAGGCAGGTTTCACCCCGTTGACTGGGGTGAGACCCCACCAGGTCGGGATTATACTGACGGTCTATATAAACTGCCCTCGACCATCATAACGAGGCGTCGTATCACCACACAAACGATTTCTAAACCTGCTGATACTACACCCGATCCGTGCTGCATAACCCCATATTGGTCTAACAAAGGTTGTGTAGGTTGCCTTGAAAGTGTTCGTATTAAAGTTTTTCAACGTTCTAACGTTATCCGGGACCAATATCCTGCTGATGTTAACAGGGTAACCACAAGGTAACCATAAGGTAGACTTATGGGGTTACCTTACCTCCCACAACCATAAGGTAACCTTATGGGGTCGCATAAGACTAAGTAAGGTAACCCCCTAAGGTAACCTTATGGAGTTACCTTACCTCCCACAACCATAAGGTAACCTTATGGGGTCGCATAAGACTAAGTAAGGTAACCCCCTAAGGTAACCTTATGGGGTTACCTTACCTCCCACAACCATAAGGTAACCTTATGGGGTCGCATAAGACTAAGTAAGGTAACCCCCTAAGGTAACCATATGGGGTTACCTTACCTCCAACAACCATAAGGTAACCTTATGGGGTCGCATAAGACTAAGTAAGGTAACCCCCCTAAGGTAACCATATCCCCCCTAAGGTAACCATATGGGGTTACCTTACCTCCCACAACCATAAGGTAACCTTATGGGGTCGCATAAGACTAAGTAAGGTAACCCCCTAAGGTAACCTTATGGGGTTACCTTACCTCCCACAACCATAAGGTAACCTTATGGGGTCGCATAAGACTAAGTAAGGTAACCCCCTAAGGTAACCATATGGGGTTACCTTACCTCCCCCCAGACAGTGTAACACCTCCACCTGAACATGTTCGCTTCACGTGCCACTAAGCCAGCGGCGGCGGGTGGAGGTGCTGGTAGTGACCGTGCCACTAAGCCAGCGGCGGCGGGTGGAGGTGCTGGTAGTGACCGTGCCACTAAGCCAGCGGCGGCGGGTGGAGGTGCTGGTAGTGACCGTGCCACTAAGCCAGCGGCGGCGGGTGGAGGTGCTGGTAGTGACCGTGCCACTAAGCCAGCGGCGGGAGGAGGTGCTGGTAGTGACCTTTATATATTAACTTTACTCTGTGGTCCACACTCGCTGACGTCGGACGCTGACATCATGACAATAAGAAACGATGTTATTCACATAAGAAGAAATCTGTTTATGGTTGATTGAGTTACTTAAGGATATTGCCAATCGGTCCCTCCGGCAACACTAAGTTACTGGTAGTGGTCCTCCGGCAACACTAAGTTACTGGTGGTGGTCCTCCGGCAACACTAAGTTACTGGTAGTGGTCCTCCGGCAACACTAAGTTACTGGTGGTGGTCCTCCGGCAACACTAAGTTACTGGTGGTGGTCCTCCGGCAACACTAAGTTACTGGTAGTGGTCCTCCGGCAACACTAAGTTACTGGTGGTGGTCCTCCGGCAACACTAAGTTACTGGTAGTGGTCCTCCGGCAACACTAAGTTACTGGTGGTGGTCCTCCGGCAACACTAAGTTACTGGTAGTGGTCCTCCGGCAACACTAAGTTACTGGTGGTGGTCCTCCGGCAACACTAAGTTACTGGTGGTGGTCCTCCGGCAACACTAAGTTACTGGTAGTGGTCCTCCGGCAACACTAAGTTACTGGTAGTGGTCCTCCGGCAACACTAAGTTACTGGTAGTGGTCCTCCGGCAACACTAAGTTACTGGTAGTGGTCCTCCGGCAACACTAAGTTACTGGTGGTGGTCCTCCGGCAACACTAAGTTACTGGTGGTGGCCCTCCGGCAACACTAAGTTACTGGTAGTGGTCCTCCGGCAACACTAAGTTACTGGTAGTGGTCCTCCGGCAACACAAAGTTACTGGTATTGGTCCTCCGGCAACACTAAGTTACTGGTAGTGGTCCTCCGGCAACACTAAGTTATTGGTGGTGGTCCTCCGGCAACACTAAGTTACTGGTAGTGGTCCTCCGGCAACACTAAGTTACTGGTAGTGGTCCTCCGGCAACACAAAGTTACTGGTGGTGGTCCTCCGGCAACACTAAGTTACTGGTAGTGGTCCTCCGGCAACACAAAGTTACTGGTGGTGGTCCTCCGGCAACACTAAGTTACTGGTGGTGGTCCTCCGGCAACACTAAGTTACAGGTAGTGGTCCTCCGGCAACACTAAGTTACTGGTAGTGGTCCTTCGGCAACACTAAGTTACTGGTAGTGGTCCTCCGGCAACACTAAGTTACTGGTAGTGGTCCTCCGGCAACACAAAGTTACTGGTCCTCCGGCAACACAAAGTTACTGGTCTTCTGGCAACACAAAGTTACTGGTCCTCCGACAACACAAAGTTACTGGTCCTCCGGCAACACAGTTCCTGGTCCTCCGGCAACACAAAGTTACTGGTCCTCCGGCAACACAAAGTTACTGGTCCTCCGGCAACACAAAGTTACCGGTCTTCTGGCAACACAAAGTTACTGGTCCTCCGACAACACAAAGTTACTGGTCCTCCGGCAACACAGTTCCTGGTCCTCCGGCAACACAAAGTTACTGGTCCTCCGGCAACACAAAGTTACTGGTCCTCCGGCAACACAAAGTTACTGGTCTTCTGGCAACACAAAGTTCCTGGCCCTCCGACAACACAAAGTTACTGGTCCTCCGGCAACACAGTTACTAGTCCTCCGGCAACACAAAGTTCCTGGCCCTCCGACAACACAAAGTTACTGGTCCTCCGGCAACACAGTTCCTGGCCCTCCGGCAACACAAAGTTCCTGGCCCTCCGGCAACACAGTTACTAGTCCTCCGGCAACACAAAGTTCCTGGCCCTCCGGCAACACAAAGTTCCTGGCCCTCCGGCAACACAAAGTTCCTGGCCCTCCGGCAACGTAGGAAGAGTAAAACTTCTAAGGTAAAAACTCCAGTAATTTTTCTACAGATGACTATATCAACAACTAAATAATTATAAAAGTTGTGAAAGAGGTTATGAGATTACATTAAGATGACGCCAAGCGCCGTCTGGAGAATATTATCTAACATTAGGTCCACCGTCCGTCCCCGGGCGGCCGGTGGTGTCCTCTGGTGGTAAACTTTACCGCCGTGGCTCAAGGCCCAACTCTCGGGACACATCTCCTCCCCGGAGCTTGGTGAGCATTACCCGTAGCGGCCGTCTGGGAGCAACTTCAGAGTATAGAGAGACGTGGTGGCGGGAATAATGTATTGTAATACGGCCGCAGCAAAACATTAAAGCCACCTCATCATCGACCGTCTTATCCGGCACCAAAAGGGACGAGGGCCGCCGCCGACCTTCAGAGGCTCACAGGTCGTCTTTGATGTTGGTCTTCCGTTTGGGAGCAATATTTAGAGACTGTGGCGCCCAGGGACGAGTCTGGAACGACAGCGTCAAGAGTGTGTCAACAGCGGAGGAAAAGTGGCCAGGGCCCCCATGTGAGGACCACCGTGCAGGTAAGTGTTTGTGTGTGTACTCATCTATTTGTGCCTCCAGGGTCGAACATTAGCTCCTGGACTCCGCCTTTCTATCCGGCGGCTTTGTGTGTGTGTGTGTGAGTGATTACCTAGTTGTAGTTAAGGGATGAGTGCTACGCTCGTGGTGTCCCGTCTTCCCAATAATTTTTGTCGTCATATGACGCTTTGAAACTGCTGGTGGTTTTGGCATCCACCGCCTTCTCACCTAACTTATAGCAAAAAAGAACTTTCCTTTTGTTGATCCTTGTGATTATTTTCTACGCATTGATCATATCATCTCCTTTTATTCCTATCTTCCAGCCATGGGATGTTACCTCCAAACTCTCCTCATAGTTCACATTCTTAAGTTACGGCAACATATCTTTGCACCCTTCGCAATTTGTTTTTGCTCTTCTTGAAAAATGGGCACCACACCAAAGCTGCATTTTCCAATTTCAGTGTCACGAATGTTGTGAACGGTTCATTTCCCCGTCCTTATACTTGAACGCGGTTGCAAAGTTTGCTGGAGCCGCGTGCGGGCCTCTCACAGCTAGTGCCCTTCATGTGAGCCTCTGCTGACACCTTGCTATCTAGAACCACTCATACAACCGTTTCCTTTTCAGAGGTATATATTATCTTTTAACATAATTTATAGGTTAAGTGTGACCTGTTCTCCCCAATTCTGCATTCCATTACGTAATATTTATTTACATTTAATTTCATCTGCCATATGTGGCTCCTCTCATGTTGTCTAGGACTCTAGGTCATTTTAGAGGGCATGGCAGCCACCTAATACGTCCCCCCCCCCCCTGACTCTCCCTAGCAATGTAACATATTCATGTAACCCTATATCCCTCCCGTAGATCATTTATACAGATAGTGAACATTACCAGTGTAAGACGTGAACCTTCAGGTACTCTACTACTGACATTTCTCCAGTCAGCTACATTGCCTCTGATCACTGCTCTCATTTATCTGATGTGATGTTTTCTATCTCTTTTTTATTTCTTAATCTCTTCTTCTGTCTTCAATACCTTTTTTCCATTTTTTAAGTTTTCTCTTCCTCTTTCTCCTTCTGCCCCACCTCTCCTCTCCTCTCCTTTCCTCTCTCAGGAGTCTGGAAGATCAGACATTAAATTCACCACTCATCTTCCGAGGTAAGAGCTCAGGTAACTTACCTCATAAAATTGTAAAGTTTAACTCTAGGAACTGATTTTGTACATGAAAGTTATACATGAGGTTATTTAACTGAGCGCCAAGCACTAGTTCCATCACTCACAGCGGGAAGTTGGAGTCCCCTGGGCCCTGTGACCTCTGCTTACATTATATGATTTATTGAACCATTTGCAGTATAAACGTGTTGTAAACGCGACGTGAATCGCCGATGTAGTGATTTACGTGAGGAAG
>NC_091217.1:12703714-12826214 GCF_040958095.1 Procambarus clarkii | reverse complement strand
TAATAATAATAATAATGAGAATAAGAATAAGAATAATGAGAAAATTCACAGGAACTGTGATGAGAGTTCGAACCCTCATCGGAAATGTGGGTATGCTGCAGCATATCCACCTCTTGTGGTCCTGCTGCAGCATACCCACGTCTTGTGGTCCTGCTACAGCATACCCACGTCTTGTGGTCCTGCTGCAGCATACCCACGTCTTGTGGTCCTGCTGCAGCATACCCACCTCTTGTGATCCTGCTGCAGCATACCCACGTCTTGTGGGCCTGCTGCAGCATACCCACCTCTTGTGGTCCTGCTGCAGCATACCCACCTCTTGTGGGCCTGCTGCAGCATACCCACCTCTTGTGGGCCTGCTGCAGCATACCCACCTCTTGTGGGCCTGCTGCAGCATACCCACCTCTTGTGGGCCTGCTGCAGCATACCCACCTCTTGTGGGCCTGCTGCAGCATACCCACGTCTTGTGGGCCTGCTGCAGCATACCCACCTCTTGTGGGCCTGCTGCAGCATACTCACCTCTTGTGGGCCTGCTGCAGCATACCCACGTCTTGTGGGCCTGCTCTAGAGTAGTCCCAGAACAAAGAGGCATGAGTTAGGAAGACAGGCTGCGTGAAATGCACCTCACGACACTATAAAACAGAAGAGTAAGGGGAAACATGATCACTACCTACAAAATTCTCAGAGGAATTGACAGGGTAGATAAAAATAAACTGTTTAACACGGGTGGTACGCGAACAAGGTGACACAGGTGGAGACTGAGTACCCAAATGAGCCACAGGGACGTTAGAAAGAAGTTTTTCAGTATTAGAGTAGTTAACAGATGGAAAGCATTAGGCAGTGATGTGGTGGAGGCTAACTCCATACACAGTTTCAAAAAATAGATATGGCAGAGCCCAGTAGGCTCAGGAATCTGTACACCAGTTGATTGACAGTTGAGAGGCGGGACCAAAGAGCCAGAGCTCAACCCCCGTAAGCACAACTAGGTGAGTACAACTAGGTGAGTACACACACACACACACGCAGTAGTGTAAAGTCTCTGAGCTAGGAGAGGTGGCGGTAAACCAGGCGGCCTTGGAAGGGTTCGAAATTACCAGAGATGAGGTCAAGAGGCACCTGTTGGATCTGGACGTGAGAAAGGCTTTTGGTCCGGACGGAATCTCACCATGGGTACTGAAAGAGTGTGTGTGCAGAAGCACTTTGCTTGCCACTCTCCATAGTGTAGAGTAGGTCACTGGAGACGGGAGACTTACCGGAAATATGAAAGACGGCTAATGTAGTCCCAGTATACAAAAAGAGTGACAGACAAGAAGCACTGAACTACAAGTCAGTGTCCTTAACTTGTATACCATGCAAGGTGATGGAGAAGATCGTGAGAAAAAAAACGCACATTAACGACACTATGTAAAAAGACACCTCGAACACTGTTTATGTAGGACAGACGTAAATCTGTGAATTTATGTCTGTAGGTTAGATAAGCATTTTAAGAGCACTGCAATCACCTTCTGTGGTTGATTGTTCAATAAATCACTGAACTATGCGTTTAACAAATCACTAACCCTGTCCATAGAGGACAGAAGAAAATGTATATATGCTGGTTAGCAACTTAAATGTGTAGCCACGTCTACGGTAGAAAAAAAGTATGTGGGGTGGTTCAATAGGTGCTCTGAGGGCGGGGGACTCCTCCTCCGCCCATCATCCATCACCACCATCAATCTCGCTACTGCCAGTCTCCCTTCACCCTCCCGTGGACCACAGGGTTCATCCGCCCCTCATATCCTTCCCTGGTGGGTGAAGGTGGGTGCCACTCTCTGCCTTCACACTCTTTCTTATCTCCCCCTCACAACCCCTGCCATCCAACCTACTTCTTAATCTATGTGAATAAAAATGCATGTTCGTTTGTTCAAAATCGCTAATCTCCGAAAGTTCTTCACGTTCACGAAGGGACAATCCAGGTGGACTCTGGCGAGAGGATAAGGAGTGGTAGCAGTGAGGTCAGTGATGAAGACAGTTTCTCCGGTGTAGGCGATGTTGGGCACAGCCGACTTCAAGATGATCGATTGAAGAGCCGCTGTGTCCCTCAAGATCTTCAATTTGAAACGTCCCTCCGGATTTGAACCGTTGGCAGAGACAGTTCCAGTATACAGGTGGTTACTGAAAAGAGAAAGATCATTACCATGAACACCAACATTCATCACAGGCTTACCGGACTTAGGAGGAGTTGGTTTGGGTTTTTGCGTGTCGGTGGTTCCTTTGTATTGAGACTTCCCACACTTATCTATGGTATGTCCATAGAGTCTACAATACTTGCAGTACAATTGCGAGCCAGCTTGATAGGTACTCACTTTCTCGTAACTGTACCACGACTTCTTACTGGAGGATGGTTCTGGTGTCAGCCGGTGGATGAGGCTGTAAGTGTCAGCCGACTTAGCACACTTCAGGTAGTCGGTTTCTTCTTTATCTGCTAAATATAGACGGACAGGAGGCGGCACACGCCTCAAGAATTCTTCAACTAGCATAAGGTTGACGAGTTCTGCAAAGGTAGAGACATGTGCTGCTTCCAGCCATTTCATAAAATATCTCCGTTTTGTGTTGGCAAACTCGAGAAAGGTAGTGGTACTTGCCTTCAGGTGGTCACGGAATTTCCTTCGATAACTTTCGGTGGAGAGAAGGTAGGCGTCCAACACTGCTTGTTTCAGAGTCTGGTAGTCATTCTCAGACGCCAAAGTACTGAGTGTGACTGCAGCTCTACCTGTAAGATGTACTCTGAGAAGTGTGGCCCATTGGTCGGCAGGCCAACTGAGTTGATTAGCAAGGGTTTCAAAGGTGGTAAAAAACACGTCAACTTCTGCTTCTACAAATGATGGCATTAACTTACTTGCATGTGATATATTAAAACTGATGGGAAGATTGGCAGTAGCTTGCTGGCGTTGAGCGAGGTGTGAAGTTTCCAACGCGAACTCTCGTTGACGACACTCTATAGCCAGAGTCGCTTGTTGCTTGTCAGGTTCGTGTTGTATCTCCAACTCGCGTCGTTTTGTTTCAAGCTGTATTCGTTCACGTTCACGGAGTAAGGCAATCTCACGTTCTTGTTCTTCCCTTCGTATGGCAGCTGCTTCTTTTTGTTGCTCACGTTCAATCTTGGCCAGCTCTAGTTTGAGTTTCATCGTTGCCAAATCAGTTTTATCTGCAATATAGTAAGTTTCATGAGTTTCAGAGTCTATCTTACCTTGCTCTAAGAAATGATCCAGTAACAGGTTGTGTAGTTCATTTTTGTTGGCTTGGTAGGGAACTTCTAGTTGATACTCATGTGCAAGAGTTTGTAATTCAGTCCTCTTGCCACGACTTAAAGTCCCTATTTCACCTGCTGGATCTGTACGGAAAGCTTGGAGACGAAACATGGTGAAATTAGCAAATAAATGTACAACGAATATACCGTTGTGATATAGTGAATGTCAGAAACAGGACAACGTGGCAACTGGTACCTATCCTGTGGAATCTTTAACAATTAAAGTTAAGTACAAGATGTTAAATGATTAATTTAAATCAAGGACGCAGGAAATCTTGTACCCGGTACTCATGTAAGAGGATAAGGGCAAGAAAATCCTACTAAACAAGTGAAACTGAGTTTCTAAAACAAATGAAACAGTTAATTGCCTCAAAAGTAAAATTGGTAGTCCAAGGATGTAGGCATACCTTGCCGAGTCTCTATAGGACATAAGCAAGTTTTCCCACTGAAATTAATATGATACTTACAGAATTAGCGAACTTTTGTGCTCTGAAAAGAAAGCTAATTCCCTACCAATATGTATGTATCATCATCTCTGACTGACGTGTAGGGGTGCGAGGTGTCAACTGGTGGCGAGAACTGCTGCTGAGGTCCCAATTCAGCAACTAAAGTTCGTGCTAGAGGAACTATGGCCCTCTTTATCCTCCTATAGTCAGATTGCAGAAGATTAGGTGCACTTGACCCGGGGGCAGACCACAGTACCAGGGTACCAATATGATGATCTGTCGAAAATATGAGAAATATCCAAGGGACAAAAGATGGTAAACACGAGTAATAACACGGAGGGAGAGATGACCAATTAAGAGTATGACTGAGGCCTACAGTCACCACGTAATCCAAAGTTGTCTCACCTTCACCATATGCTACTCTCGGAATGCACAATACACACAGCACCATATAAAAATGAAATTGAATATGAAAAATAGTAAAAGCTACGTTACCAAAGCCAAATACGCATACCATAAATTACTACTTGGCACCAGTACCTGAGTGAAGCTCCTAGGGCAGGCCCCCACTTTTATGTGACGGTAACGCGATGGTGTTCGGCTGTTTCAAAAGCTAGGGGTATGGCCTCGTCACACAAAAGAAAAACAAGAAAAAAGCTGGAACTTTCGTCTGTGGTAAGGTAATGGAAGACACACAAAACACAAGTAAATTTAACAATGAAATTTTAATTACGTTAGAAAAGCAAAACATGAATAAAATTGGACATAAAAATTGTAACATAATTCAATCAAACAAAATAATAAGAATAATCACTGGCAAATGAAAAGTTACGTTAATACAAGTGAGTAATAGTAAATATATAAGTGCAGGAATATTGGCTTCAAGCTGCCACCTCCCTTAGTACACGTAAGCCAAGGCTTAGTCTACCAATGAGACGTGTTAACTTGTGGAAAGCACGATATATTCTGCCCTCCTCAGGTCGTGGTGGCTCAGACATCAGCTCGTGTGGCGGGTGGAGGAGCAGGTGCGACGGGCGCCAGCCAATCAGCGACAAGCAGTTTGCCGGTTTGAGTGGCGGAGGTGGAGCAGGTGTCCCGGTGTTGGATACGTTTTGCTCTGGGGCAAAACTTGTTGTTGTACTTGTTGGATATATCTTCTATATTAGTTGTTTCTGAGACGTTTTTTGGAGGGAAGAGCAGGCTCAATCTCTCTTGAAAGAGATTATCGTCACAACACAAGCCTGGAAACCCACTTCGGACAATCATCAGCCAGATACCCACACCCATATACAGACTGGTGAAGCGACTCACTGGCTTGCTGACTCCTTATGTACCTTGTGCTTTCAGCCTAAAGTCTCCAAAGGAATTTATTAACTTACTGCGGGGAACACGGGCCACAGGAATAAGAGCCTCGTTGAACGTAGAATCACTGTTTACCAACGTAATTGTGGATGAAACAATCGGGATGATAGCGGATAGAGTGTATTTTGATCCGGCCTGTACTCCTCTTGACATACCAGAAAACATTCTAAGGAAAATACTCCAAGCTTGTACTAAAGAGGCACCCTTCTTGAGCCCTGATGGGCACATGTATAAGCAAGTAGATGGGGTCGCCATGGGTTCTCCCCTAGGCGTCCTGTTTGCAAACTTCTACATGGGTACCATCGAACAGAAGGTCTAAGTTGACATGAACTTGAAACCTGCCATATACTGCAGGTATGTTGATGACATTTTTACACAGGTACCTGATGTCAGACGTCTGCAGGAGCTGAAGGAGGCATTCGAGCGGAATTCTGTGTTGAGTTTCACTTACGAGATGGAGAAGGATGGGAAGCTGCCCTTTCTAGATGTAACAGTCATGGAAAGGAGCGGAGGTTTCCACACTGCAGTCTGCATTAAGTTAACAAACATAGGAATGTGCCTCAATGCCAACAGTGACTGCCCAAACAGGTACAAGAGGAGCGTTGTCAATGCTTATGTCGACCGTGCTCTCAGCCACAGCTCAGGATGGAAGCAAGTCGATAAAGAACTCTGTAGGGTAAGGCAGGTCCTAGTCAACAACGGCTTCTCCAATGGTTTCGTTGAAGACATCATAAAAAGGAAGATGAAACGCCATGCAACCTCTGAAGAGTCAACTAACACAACACCTGTACCCCTTATTAGACTATTTTACAGGAACTTCTTTTCCACAGCTCATAAAACGGAGGAAAGGGTCCTGAAAGATATTGTTAATAGGAACGTTATCCCTACAGACAAAAGTCAGAAGATACAATTGACCATTTACTATAAAACCCCAAAAACGGCCAACCTACTCATGAAAAACTCTTCAGACACAAAGCAGAACGCCTTAAAGGAGACTAACGTCCTCTATGCCTTCAAATGCCCACTTGGGGACTGTGGGCAAAGAATTATATATATATATATATATATATATATATATATATATATATATATATATATATATATATATATATATATATGTTGTACCTAGTAGCCAGAATGTCGTACTCGGTCTACTATGCAAGACCCGACTTGCCTAATAGGCCAAGTTTTCCTGAATTTATATATTTTTCTAATGTTTTTTCTTATGAAATGATAAATCTGTCCATTTCATTATGTATAAGTTAATTTTTATTAAATTTGAGTTAAAACTAATATAGATATATGACCGAACCTAACCAACCTTACCTAACCTAACCTAACATATCTTAACCTAACCTAAACTAACAAAACCAAGTCAATAAATTATGTTCCTAATATAATATAATAATAATAATTCCAATGAGCTAATTGGAAACAATTTATTGAAAATAAAGAAAATTACTCGGCCTATTAGGCAAATCGGGCCTTGCATAGTAGGCCGAGAAGTGCGTTCTGGCTACTAGGTACGACATATATATATATATATATATATATATATATATATATATATATATATATATATATATATATATATATATATATATATATATATATATATATATATACTGTAGGTCCGACCGACTGGCCAACGCATCCTCTCCCTGGGAATGGTGTTGTTATCCCCTGCAGTAATCGTTATCGGAGGGCGGAGAGCAGGAGGCTGGAGCCGGATGCCACCTCCGGAAGGCGGGTCGTGAGCCAGGAGGGAGGGCCGGCCGGCACTCTTTGTGAGGCAATGTAAATATCAAGAGCCACTGTTGTCTTCTTTAAAATTTATAACAGAGAATCCAAAAGAAAAGAAAGAGAAGCCAAAAAATGAACTCGTACTCAATGAAGTGTGTATGTGTACTCACCTATATACACATACACACTTCATAGTGTAGAAAGTGTACTTTTCTCATAGGTTACTGAGATGTACATAGTGCTCATAAAGATGGAGTTGCATGCCACTTTCCAGCCACTTATCGATTTATACAGTGACTCACTCTCCTCGTGTTTCTGTGCCATATTTTCTTTTGAGCGTTGTCTCTTTACTTAATATTCTGAAACAATGATAAAACATTCCATTTGTTGAAGTTTGCGCTTCCTGAGCCGTTGCCTATAGGTTCCGGCACTCCCCTCTGTTCCGGTACACGTTTTGTCACATATATATGTATATCTGTTCTGGTTATATCTCGTGCTTTTTGTCTTGTTTTGGTTTACACGTTGGAACACTTGCGCGTGGACCTTACGCAGGTTGAGCAAGACAGACCTGGGGCCAGATTCACGAAGCAGTTACGCAAGTACTTACGAACGTGTTCATCTTTCCTCAATCTTTGACGGCTTTGGTTACATTTATTAAACAGTTTACAAGCACGAAAACTTCCCAGTCAACTTTTGTTATTGTTATAAACGGCCTCCTGGTGCTTCTGAGCTCATAAACTGTTTAATAATTGTAAACAAAGCCGCCAAAGATTGAGAAAAGATGTACTGGTTCTTAAGTGCTTGCGTAACTGCTTCGTGAATCTGGCCCCTTGTTGTTAACGTTGGTGAAGATGACTGGAGTAGTCTCATAATGTGTTCCCCTGGTGTCAGGTCCTTCTCTGCCTCGAGGTCAGCAATGTGTCTTCCTTTAACCTATGATATGTATGTTTGTGTGTATGTACGCATCTGGTTGTGCTTGCTGGGGTTGAGCTCTGGCTCTTTGGTCCCGCCTCTCAGCTGTCAATCAACTGGTGTACAGGTTCCTAAACCTATTGGACTCTATCATATCTACACTTGAAACTGTGTATGGAGTCAGCCTCCACCACATCACTGTCTAATGCATTCCATTTGTCAACTACTCTGACTCTAAAAAAGTTCTTTCTAATATCTCTGTGGGCTCATTTGGGTACTTAATTTTCACCTGTGTCCCTTTGTGCGTGTGAACTTTGTGTTAAATAGTCTGTCTTTATCTACCCTATCAGTTCCTTTGAAAATCTTGTATTTGGTGATCATGTCCCCCCTAACTCTTCTGTCTCCAGCGACGTGAGGTTTAATTCCCGTAGTCTCTCCTCGTAGCTCATACCCCTCAGTTCGGCTACTAGTCTGGTGGCAAGCCTTTATACTTTTTCCAGTTTAGTTTTATGCTTGACTAGATATGAACTCTATGCTGGAGCTGTATAATCCAGGAATATGTGTGTGTGTGTGTGTGTGTGTGTGTGTGTGTGTGTGTGTGTGTGTGTGTGTGTGTGTGTGTGTGTGTGTGTGTGTGTGTGTGTGTGTGTGTGTACTCATCGCCTTGTGTCTGCAAGATCTAGCTTCAACTCATCGTCAAAATCTATAACTACCGATATCCATGTAGCTTTCACTACCTCGTTGTTTAATTCCTTCAATTTCCATACTGATATAACGTTAAAGAGTATTTGATTACATCATTAATGCCATATCAAGTCACGTAGCTGAGTAGTCAGCGTGGTCGGGTCAGAACCAAATGCTCCAGTGTTCAATTCCCTTGCAGGACGGCACGTTTGTAAACGTTTCCTTTTATCTGATATCTCTGTTCACCTATCACTAAACAGGTGCCCGGAAGTTAGCCAACTGTTGTGGCTTGTATCATGGGTATGGTCGTGAATTTGCCTTGGGTGACCTAGATAATTCTAACAGCCTTCCTGTCACCGATAATGGGACACCATTTATCGATGACCTATTGTTCTTAACCATGACCTATTGTTCTAAACCATAAGCTATTGTTGTAAACCATGACCTATTGTTCTAAACCATAAGCTATTGTTCCAAACCATGACCTATTGTTCTAAGCCATAAGCTATTGTTCCAAACCATGAGCTATTGTTCTAAACCATGACCTATTGTTGTAAACCATGACCTATTGTTCTAAGCCATAAGCTATTGTTCTAAACCATGACCTATTGTTCTAAACCATAACCTATTGTTGTAAACCATGACCTATTGTTCTAAACCATAACCTATTGTTGTAAACCATGACCTATTGTTGTAAACCATGACCTATTGTTGTAAACCATGACCTATTGTTCTAAACCATAACCTATTGTTGTAAACCATGACCTATTGTTGTAAACCATGACCTATTGTTGTAAACCATGACCTATTGTTGTAAACCATGACCTATTGTTGTAAACCATGACCTATTGTTCTAAACCATGAGCTACTGTTCTAAACCATGAGCTATTGTTGTAAACCATGACCTATTGTTGTAAACCATGACCTATTGTTCTAAACCATGAGCTACTGTTCTAAACCATGACCTATTGTTCTAAACCATGACCTATTGTTGTAAACCATGACCTATTGTTGTAAACCATGACCTATTGTTCTAAACCATGAGCTACTGTTCTAAACCATGACCTATTGTTGTAAACCATGAGCTATTGTTGTAAACCATGACCTATTGTTCTAAACCATGACCTATTGTTGTAAACCATGACCTATTGTTGTAAACCATGACCTATTGTTCTAAACCATGAGCTACTGTTCTAAACCATGACCTATTGTTGTAAACCATGAGCTATTGTTGTAAACCATGACCTATTGTTGTAAACCATGACCTATTGTTCTAAACCATGACCTCTTGTTCTATTATTAATCATTACGAACATTTCCTCTCTTCCCAGTCATTGTATCACGAGTGTATCACAGCTGGTGTCACCTTCCCCAGCGTGGTGAGAGGTGCAGGTCTGACACGCCTCGCCGCCAGCTTCACCACATGTACGGGTTTTGTCCCTGGCTGGCGTTACGTACTCTATGGCCAGTCTCACGTAGGTGGTGTTCAACTCCTTACTGAGCTTCCTAAAGGCTCTTTTGTTGTCCTTCAGGAGGGGGCTCTGAGGCCATCAGAGCCTCCTTTTGAAGGAGGCGCTTCTGTGGCCATCAACACCACCTGCTGGAGACCAGAGGTCAAACAGAAGCTAATTTATTACAAATAATTCTTTGTATATATTCCTGCTGGAGTAAGGCAGCTGTTGTGAGTTGCATCTTGCCGATGGTCAACAAGGTCAAGGGCCTACGTCCCTGGAGGAACCTCAATAAGCCTAACAGGCTTCCTGACGCCAACAATGGGAAGCCAAACCAGACAAAACATTGAAATATACATTTTCTTCCCGCACTACAATTCGTGATTTCTGAGAGAGATGTTCCGCGTGGCGTTCCCAGGAAGGTGAGATGGTCACCTTTAAGGTAGTAAGCGAGGCACTGTGGACCACACTCGCTAGCTGACACCACGTGGACCACACTCACTAGCTGACACCACGTGGACCACACTCGCTAGCTGACACCACGTGGGCCACACTCACTAGCTGACACCACGTGGACCACACTCACTAGCTGACACCACGTGGACCACACTCGGTAGTTGACACCACGTGGACCACACTCACTAGCTGACACCACGTGGGCCACACTCACTAGCTGACACCACGTGGACCACACTCACTAGCTGACACCACGTGGGCCACACTCATTAGCTGACACCACGTGAGCCACACTCGCTAGCTGACACCACGTGGACCACACTCGCTAGCTGACACCACGTGAGCCACACTCGCTAGCTGACACCACGTGGACCACACTCGCTAGCTGACACCACGTGAGCCACACTCGCTAGCTGACACCACGTGGACCACACTCGCTAGCTGACACCACGTGGGCCACACTCGCTAGCTGACACCACGTGGACCACACTCGCTAGCTGACACCACGTGGACCACACTCGCTAGCTGACACCACGTGGGCCACACTCGCTAGCTGACACCACGTGGGCCACACTCACTAGCTGACACCACGTGGGCCACACTCACTAGCTGACACCACGTGGGCCACACTCGCTAGCTGACACCACGTGGACCACACTCACTAGCTGACACCACGTGGACCACACTCACTAGCTGACACCACGTGAGCCACACTCACTAGCTGACACCACGTGGACCACACTCGCTAGCTGACACCACGTGGACCACACTCGCTAGCTGACACCACGTGGGCCACACTCGCTAGCTGACACCACGTGGGCCACACTCACTAGCTGACACCACGTGGACCACACTCGCTAGCTGACACCACGTGGGCCACACTCACTAGCTGACACCACGTGGACCACACTCGCTAGCTGACACCACGTGGACCACACTCACTAGCTGACACCACGTGGACCACACTCGCTAGCTGAAACCACGTGGGCCACACTCACTAGCTGACACCACGTGGACCACACTCACTAGCTGACACCACGTGGACCACACTCGCTAGCTGACACCACGTGGACCACACTCACTAGCTGACACCACGTGGACCACACTCGCTAGCTGAAACCACGTGGGCCACACTCACTAGCTGACACCACGTGGACCACACTCACTAGCTGACACCACGTGGACCACACTCGCTAGCTGACACCACGTGGGCCACACTCACTAGCTGACACCACGTGGACCACACTCACTAGCTGACACCACGTGGGCCACACTCACTAGCTGACACCACGTGGACCACACTCGCTAGCTGACACCACGTGGACCACACTCACTAGCTGACACCACGTGGGCCACACTCACTAGCTGACACCACGTGGACCACACTCGCTAGCTGACACCACGTGGGCCACACTCACTAGCTGACACCACGTGGACCACACTCGCTAGCTGACACCACGTGGACCACACTCACTAGCTGACACCACGTGGGCCACACTCACTAGCTGACACCACGTGGACCACACTCGCTAGCTGACACCACGTGGGCCACACTCGCTAGCTGACACCACGTGGACCACACTCACTAGCTGACACCACGTGAGCCACACTCACTAGCTGACACCACGTGGGCCACACTCACTAGCTGACACCACGTGGGCCACACTCGCTAGCTGACACCACGTGGACCACACTCGCTAGCTGACACCACGTGGACCATACTCGCTAGCTGACACCACGTGGACCACACTCACTAGCTGACACCACGTGGGCCACACTCGCTAGCTGACACCACGTGGACCACACTCACTAGCTGACACCACGTGGACCACACTCACTAGCTGACACCACGTGAGCCACACTCACTAGCTGACACCACGTGGACCACACTCGCTAGCTGACACCACGTGGACCACACTCGCTAGCTGACACCACGTGGGCCACACTCGCTAGCTGACACCACGTGGGCCACACTCACTAGCTGACACCACGTGGACCACACTCGCTAGCTGACACCACGTGGGCCACACTCACTAGCTGACACCACGTGGACCACACTCGCTAGCTGACACCACGTGGACCACACTCGCTAGCTGACACCACGTGGGCCACACTCGCTAGCTGACACCACGTGGGAAACACTCACTAGCTGACACCACGTGGACCACACTCGCTAGCTGACACCACGTGGACCACACTCACTAGCTGACACCACGTGGGCCACACTCGCTAGCTGACACCACGTGGACCACACTCGCTAGCTGACACCACGTGGACCACACTCGCTAGCTGACACCACGTGGACCACACTCGCTAGCTGACACCACGTGGACCACACTCGTCAGCTGACACCACGTGGACCACACTCGCTAGCTGACACCACGTGGACCACACTCACTAGCTGACACCACGTGGACCACACTCGTCAGCTGACACCACGTGGACCACACTCGCTAGCTGACACCACGTGGACCACACTCGCTAGCTGACACCACGTGGACCACACTCGTCAGCTGACACCACGTGGACCACACTCGCTAGCTGACACCACGTGGACCACACTCGCTAGCTGACACCACGTGGACCACACTCGCTAGCTGACACCACGTGGACCATACTCGCTAGCTGACACCACGTAGACCACACTCGCTAGCTGACACCACGTGGACCACACTCGCTAGCTGACACCACGTGGACCACACTCGCTAGCTGACACCACGTGGACCATACTCGCTAGCTGACACCACGTGGGCCACACTCGCTAGCTGACACCACGTGGACCACACTCGCTAGCTGACACCACGTGAACCACACTCGCTGGTTCTTGGCACTGTGGAAGGTGGTTCTTGGCACTGTGGGAGGTGGTTCTTGGCACTGTGGGAGGTGGTTCTTGGCACTGTGGGAGGTGGTTCTTGGCACTGTGGGAGGTGGTTCTTGGCACTGTGGGAGGTGGTTCTTGGCACTGAGGGAAGCGAGTAATCCAGGAGCAGGGGGCTCCGGGCTCTTTGGGTGAGAGATGGGGTTCCGAGCCTTGGGGGATCCGAGCTTTGGGGGAGTTTCCGAGCGCTAAGGGTGGGTGGGTGGGTGGGGCGGTCCGAGCGTGGGGGGGGAATGGGGGGGAGCGCGTCTTTCTAAAACTTTTAATTACTGCTGCCAAGTGTTTCTGTGGGGGAGAAAACAAATATGGATAATTAAATAGTTTCCTTTGAAAATTCCACGAAGAAGCTGTGAGTGTGCTGGAGTACTGGGCGTTGTGCGCCCCACCCGCCTAGCCTCACCCTTCTCTTGCCCCCCCTCCCCCGGCACGCACGCACGCACCCACGCACGCACGCACGCACGCACCCACGCACGCACCCACGCACGCACGCACGCACACGCGCACACACACACACTCACACACACAGACACACAGACACACATATGATCTCCCAGAGGGTATAGACTCATTCCTCTCAATGTTTGCTGACGACGCCAAAATTATGAGAAGGATTAAGACAGAGGAGGACAGCTTGAGGCTTCAAGAAAACCTGGACAAGCTGCAGGAATGGTCGAACAAATGGTTGTTAGAGTTTAACCCAAGCAAATGTAATGTAATGAAAATAGGGGTAGGAAGCAGGAGACCAGATACAAGGTATCATTTGGGAGATGAGATACTTAAAGTGTCAGAGAGAGAGAAAGACCTGGGGGTTGATATCACGCCAGACCTGTCCCCTGAAGCTCATATCAAGAGGATAACATCAGCAGCATATGCCAGGTTGACTAACATAAGAACGGCCTTTAGAAACTTGTGTAAGGAATCTTTCAGAACATTATATACCACATATGTCAGACCAATCCTGGAGTATGCGGCTCCAGCATGGAGTCCATATCTAGTCAAGCATAAGACTAAACTGGAAAAGGTTCAAAAGTTTGCCACCAGACTAGTATCCGAGCTGAGAGGTATGAGCTACGAAGAGAGACTCCGGGAATTAAACCTCACTTCGTTGGAAGACAGAAGAGTTAGGGGGGGACATGATCACCACATTCAAGATTCTCAAGGGAATCGACAGGGTTGATAAAGACAGGCTATTTAACACAAGGGGCACACGCACTAGGGGACACAGTTGGAAACTGAGTGTCCAAATGAGCCACAGAGATATTAGAAAGAACTTTTTTAGTGTCAGAGTGGTTGACAAATGGAATGCATTAGGAAGTAATGTGGTGGAGGCTGACGCCATACACAGTTTCAAGTGTAGATATGATAGAGCCCAGTAGGCTCAGGAACCTGTACACCTGTTGATTGACGGTTGAGAGGTGGGAGCAAAGAGCCAGAGCTCAACCCCCGCAAGCACAACTAGGTGAGTACACACACATGGAGGGAAAGGCGAGCCACGGAAACCTGTTAGTCCTATGATAAGATGAGAATGATAAAACAGGAGAGGGAAGGTAGGGACAGACTGCGTGTTCTCGACCACCAGACAGTGATCGACGCCGTCTGTGCACCAGACAGACATACAAGCTCCAGAAGGAACCTGGAATCGTCAGAAGCGCTCGGATGACTGAGGAAATAAACAAATCCACAAGGGCCGTGACGAGGATTCGAACCTACGTCCAAGAGCATCCCAGACGCTGCCTTAATCGACTGAGCTACGACATGCTCTTGGACGCAGATTCGAATCCTCGTCACGGCCCTTGTGGATTTGTTCATTTGATGCATCACGTTATTGTGATTTCTGTGTGTACTGATGAAATACCTCTCGGATATGAAACAGAAGGTTACAGTGAGATCGAAGTCTTAATTGGCGGGAAGTAACGAACTGGTCGTATCAAAGGTCCGTACTGGGTGGTTAAAACCTTTGTGATAGTACAGGTGACAGCACGACCCGTGTGCTAGTTCAGGTGACAGCACGACCCGTGTGCTAGTTCAGGTGACAGCACGACCCGTGTGATAGTTCAGGTGACAGCACGACCCGTGTGATAGTTCAGGTGACAGCACGACCCGTGTGCTAGTTCAGGTGACAGCACGACCCGTGTGATAGTTCAGGTGACAGCACGACCCGTGTGATAGTTCAGGTGACAGCACGACCCGTGTGATAGTTCAGGTGACAGCACGACCCGTGTGCTAGTTCAGGTGACAGCACGACCCGTGTTATAGTTCAGGTGACAGCACGACCCGTGTGATAGTTCAGGTGACACCACGACCCATGTGATAGTTCAGGTGACAGCACGACCCGTGTGCTAGTTCAGGTGACAGGACGACCTGTTGCATAAAGCATAGACGAATTAGAGCAACTAACCAGAGCTGAGGAGTGGAGCAAAGAGAGTGCCTCACAGAAGGCTCTGAAACCTGACCCCTGGTCTCAGTGCCTTCTGTGAGGCCGCACGACCGTATACTAAGGTGAGTGGCCACGATGCCGCTTCGAATAAGACTGAACTACTCTACTCTCTCAAGGAAGAGACACGCTGCACCTCCAGTCCACTTCACGTCAACATAACCGCTGGAAGTAACTGACTGGTGGAAGTGACAGTTACTACCTCTAGCCAAAGCTACGAGAATCTACACGTCTCCTTACCTACATTATACTAGATTTAGGAGGTCAAATGTAAAACGTACAAGTAGCAATGGCTTCAAGCTCAAGAAGCCACACTGTAGGACAGAAAATACATGTTTATTTCAGCCGTATGGTTATCAACCCACGGAACCGCCTACGTGCCGAAGCCGTTAATGCCAGGACATTGCTGCAGTTCAAAATCCAGCTGTATAACAAATTATCAGGAAAATGGGGGACCTTTGACAAGCCGCCGGCCTAATAACTCCGTCGAGGCCACTAGAGGGATAATGATCCTCAGGTAAATTTAAGCCACATATAATCCGGTTCTTAGAGATAGGAAGCCTATACTTAGGTTTATATCGAAGTTCCCCATCGGTCGGACCACTGACCACTGACTTTTCCCCAGGAGTCAACCCACAACAGATGCCTAACTTCTGGTGCCCTATTTGCTGCTGGTGAACAGAGCATCAGGAGAAAGGAAACTCGCCAAACCATTTTTGTTCCTCCTGGGGATTAAACCCAGGATCTTTGGCTGAGTCAATCAAGAACGTACGTTGGCCATTGTACTACAAGACCCTATAGTTATGGTGAAGTACTGGAGGAGTAGCTACCTGATATGTTTGGATATGACCACAGTTATATTAAAGCTTGGGTTTAACATATATTCGTGAATGTGAAGTAGTTATAGACCTCAAACTCTCATATCATTTGGTCTAAAATTCCAGCGAGGAATACGGCGGGAGCGCCGTCTGGAGAACCCACGCCGCCCACTGTCAAGCACCGAATCACCTTCTGTGGTTGATTGTTCAATAAACCCCTGCTGAACTATATGTTTAACACATCTCTAACATGTCCATGGAGGACAGCAGAAAATGTATATATTCTGGTTAGCATTGTAAATGTGTGGCCACGTCTGTGGTAGAAAATAATAATAAAAAAAAAACTGTCAGGCGTGTTACTAACGTACCAGCAGGCAACCTATATTCAAACTGGTTAAGTACAAGTGCTGCCAACCTCATCAACCTGAATAATCCTATTATATGCAAGTACCAGCTAATGATGTTCCTTTATATATGTATCCTGAAATACAAGTGTCTTACTTGACAATCACCAAAAAATAATATATATCGTTCACTCCTCATGGCGGTAACACTTCACACTATTGATTCCTTTTGAAATAACTTCCCGCCTCACGAGCACTATGCTTACACTGATGGCTCTGTTCAAGTGTCAACAGGTCGCACTGCAGCAGTCTGTAGAACATATAGACAACAGATGTACGCACACTATTAGTGTAACTAAACAATTTGCTTAGCTTTACACATACAAAATTATCTTCACAACAATTTGCCACTAACACACTGAAAGATACTCGAGGAATAATTTTCAGTGAATCAAAGTCAGCGCTTCATGCACTCGAAAATCAGAAATTATTTTTTTTTTTCAATTTTCGGCAAAATGCATTTTTGCAAAAAAAGAAAAAATGCAAAAATAAAAAACAACATAATTAATGTACAAACCAATAGTTTTAGAATCATATTTTTACGAATACCAACTCGAACCCATCCTCCAGCCCAAACAATAAGTAAAATACTGACATTTTTTAGTAAATTGGTTCAGTTTTTATTTTTTCAGGAGACAACCATCTGACAGGACGAATCATTCATATAGTGTAACAAAAAATCTGAAATGTAAATTAATATTTTTCATATATTGTGGGTTTATATATAGTTAGGTGTAGGTTAGGTTAGGTAAGGTGTTTTGGTTACGTTTAGGGAGTGTTGACACTACAGGCTGAATGTGAACGAAACACGTTTCGAGTCACAGCCTTGAACAAGGCGAGGTGGACTATAAGCCCAAATACTGACTTACGTAGCGTATGCTGGAAATTTTCAACACCCCAATACTAAACCCTAGTGCAATAATATAAACTTATTGTACTAAGAAATCTAATTTACTAATACTACTAACCAGTAGCTTTGTACCATCCAATTCTTATTAATTTGAGACGTAATACCGTCAAATTCTTCCTATTATTCCTGGATGCGATTGCATCAGCCACCCAGCTCTCACGAGAATAACTATGTATATATAAATCAAATTAAACCCAGTCTAACCCGTGAATTATTTGCTAAGTTTATACTTTCTGGCGCCAGGTGGCACGCGGAACACTGATAGAGAGACTCGGCTGAGATAGGAGTCATATTGAATTTATGTCCTGAAGTTAGTCTTCATTATTGTCTGTTTATAGGAACATCCGTGCATTATCGGACCTCAGACTGATCCGACAACTTCATCTTATCGAGGACACCGCGTTCAGCAGACTAAGTATCCCTAGAATAATTTGTTGTGGCCATGACTTATTGATAACTTAGCGTCCCTTGCCGTTATGTTGAAGGAACACCAAAATACACCCGTGAGTGTAATTTCCATACCCAGTCAGCTCTAATTTTATGAGTATGTGTGTGTAAATATACACTCCTAGATAGAAATTATATAAGATTAATTTTGCAGCGTGGAGCCATCGACGAGAGAGGTGTACCCTGTTCTGGTAAATCACGTCTCCAGAGACAACATGCATTGACACGATTTGATGGGTTACCGAGCTGTCTGACGTCTCTATGTTCATTATTAGACAGCTAAGCTTCCAGTTTATTTATAACTCAGTAGTTAGCGTACTAACCCCATGCTTGGAATTTATTGAGGTTTTATTTATGATACCATTTTCATATTTATGTTATCCGTAGTATCAATATTATTGAATTTATCCCCCAAAAGATGCGTAAGGGAATCTCTCTATAATATTTAGAAGTTTTACAGTTCACTTCTCTAAGATTATTTTGAATTAATTATTTATTTAAATATTATACAGTATGTAGATTAAATGCTGGAGATAAATTCCCCCACAGAGTATTTGTAGTTAGTATTTAACTTATAAGTTGTGAGATTCACAGCCTTTTGTTTTGATGAAGGCTGCCATCTCATGTAGGTGTTGTCCAGAATGATGATATGGACAATGTAGCTAAAGTTGTATCTGATAAACTTGAAATTGAGCTCGACCTAGGTATTTCAGTCTCTCATAAAACCCCTACTATGCAACAGAAAGTACAAGAGCAATCAATAACACGCAAAAGAGCAGAAAGCACTATTATAAAAGATATGTTTAGAACTGAGAACTATATGTACGGACAGCACAAAACATCCACCAAACAGTGTGACATTGTAATTGCCAGAACTAGGCTAGAATTTTGATACCTATGGCAGGTGGTTGCAGGTAATGAATCCCTAATTGCGTGCATTCCAATTGTAAACTCTGTGAACAAGAGCTAAGACACACTCTCCAACTCTTTATATTTTTGAGTGCTTTATTAACAATGACTTCAGGCCAACTGGTATGTGATATTTTGAACTCTGTAATACTTCATAAGGTAGCAACACATTGCTGTGTGTACCTGATCTTGTTAATAAAGAAAAACTCACCCTGCCATCCCCCGGAACACGTGAAACTTTATGACATGTGCAGCAGAAGCTGGAGCACATGTTTGAGGGCTGGGTTGCATTCGAGTAAGCCCCGGGGCAACTATTTGAGCCTAAGACGCTCCATCTCACATGAGGTAGATACATGCGGAATTCACCGTAGCAACCTGTACAGAAGTCCAGGTGGCTCCTGGACACTGTAGGGTCTCCAGGTAGTGTCACTAATCTACATATAGGACATATATGTGTGATTCTACATGTACCCAGTAGTACCAGATTAGGACTCCTAATGTGTCCCAAACTGTTGTAGTGATAACCTAAACAGCACTAAAATGTGTTACTCTACAAGTGTTAAACCAAGATGTCGTTTTCCTGAACAGGTGAGTTCTTGGAGAACTCCAGACGTCTTTCAGTTGGCTCTGCATGTCCCTCTAACTGATTTTTTATCCTTTTAGGTGATATTTCCATGAAGTAAAGAGTACCCCTATTTCACTATGTAAATATAGTAAATAAACAAGTATTTACTGATAACTCGATATTCGAACAATCACTAGCATAATACGCAATCCTTTACTACTAAAATTATCTTGTCTGTCATATATAAATATCCTCTTGAATAATCTGTTTTTATTTATTTGTCCTTGTAACTGCTTGTTTTCATGCTATTTAACTCCTCAACTTCTCGAACTCTATTTCGAGAAGTTCTTGTCTCTATTAACAGAGTTAAAGGCCGTGTGAGGGGCTTTAATCTTTTGTCTTGGTTTTAAAGACTTGGTGTCGACAGCGAGCCTGAGAAAGCCCCTGGTGATTGCCTGCATGACGCCCACTCCGTCAAGGATTTGTGTGAAGGGAGCCGGTAGTCATCCTTCGGACACTTGTCAATGTGCGTTCACATTTTCACATTAGATATCGATTGTCAATTTCAGAATTCTTAGGGAAGAATTGAGACGACTTTTCGCCAATGAAAGTCTTGCTTTGTATTTGTTATAGTAATAAACATTATATAGGATAAAAACCCACACTTGTGTATTTGTGAGTTTTATGTAAGGAATTTACACCAAGTCTTTCGCGCTCTTCTGAGTGCTTTGTCAAGGTCTGAGTGTGTGATTTGGACCAGACTTACATATCAACATCTAAATCATGTTTCACCTGGGGCACGCGACCAACCCGGTGGACCCCGTGGAGTACAAGACCACCCCCAGGGGCCTGAGATCTGTGATGGTGTGTCCATCTTTTTAAAACTTTAAAGAACTCGAACTCCATCACTATGTGATGGAGTGTGAAATACCTGGTTAAGTGAGGTCAGGATGATCTTATTGGTTACCTCTTACCTCAGCTTACTCCATCTAAACTAGCGACCATCACTCTTGCAAATACACAAGACAAATAAAGCTTCCTTCATCCCGTCATATAACAAGACATTGCATGATTTTCCACATACTTTATCGAGCTAGAAATGCGATTTGCTATCCAGGGAAACTTAACATGATGGAACTCCAACGTGAGATAACGATAATCATACATAATGCGCAGGAGCTGATCTACAAGTTCATTATGGAGTATACCACAATGCCCTGGGACCCATTGGATAGAGATGTCATAACTGTTCAACCGATGTTCATGAAAAAGTTGAACGCATAGGTAAACAAACTCTTTGCGCATTGTTATAGAGTACGTAATTGCTTGAATCGCACTCTTGGAGTCACTACAGATTGCATATATATCCCAACTGGTAATGTTGTTATTGTTTGGAGAGTTTGGTATAAGGCATATATATAAATCAGCTGTGAAAATAGATAGTTGGTTTGGTAACCGCCATCCTTGCTTGAAATGATTGATTGTTGCCGCCGGAGGCGGTAAGTTTATTGTTCACCCAGATGACTTGGACATCAACACCAATACTTGGGAGTCGTTTGCTTATGGCCATCCAACTTGGAAAAGCAGTCACCACAGGGATCCGTGCAGCAGAAAATAGATGGACTGCAGAGGCCCAGAGGAAACGCATTGCGCGCAAAGCTACAGCAACCTCCACCTATGAAGTAACACCCACCCATAAATGTCCCGTGTGTGGGCGAGCCTTCCGGACTCAAACTGGTCTCATCCTCCATCATCTGACACACAGCCACCGATCTTCGGCCTGATATATTGAAGTCATGGTCATCTTCACATCCGAAGGACCAGAATCATGCAAGTGTGTGCAATAAAAAAATGGTAATTAGCTTCACAAGACTGTTATTTGCTTTGCTAAATGACCTATGGGATTCAGTTCTTGAACCCATTATGTGCCTCTAACCCTTTCCACCACCGCCCTCAGGATAGATATCAGGTGCATAACAATTACTAACTCTCGGCTACTGTACGGTATGCTTGAACACGGTCTGATCAAGTCCAGATGGGTGGAAAAAATCGACTAGTTCCTTTGTAGTGCTGGCAACATATTTCACTTGTAACAATAAATGATTGTTAGTGTCTTCTCTTTAAAAATATGAAATGTGTTGTGTTTTCCCTGTAGAAGTAATGTATTTTTATATCTTTTATTGTTACAATACACCGGTTGTGGCGAAGAGAAAAACAATGGCGATCGGGCCTTGTCACTAATCAAGAAATCCTACGAGTTCTCTTTTTGGGGGCTAATGACAGAATATACAGTTGCTAATGACAGAATATACAGTTACAGAGACTTTCTGCTATGTTGAAAAAGCATAATTATATGTTTTAATAATAAAATTGGCAAATTGACTTACTTTTCACGAAGCTGTGAAGATTACATCATCCTCTGCTGCGCTTATTTTCTATTGTTCATTGTAGTATAGTACTCTTCTTGACAGTATACTGTACAAGGATTCTATCATTCACTTTATAAAACTATATATATGCACTTATTTTCAGGCCTTCGCTGCACATTACAGTGGGTCTACTGCTAATTCGTGTATGAACGCACTCCACTTGAATACAAAATATTGACTTATCAGCTGTAACACACTTGTACAAGTGAAACATTTCTTTGTTTACACTATGTGCAGTTCAATGTACAAGGCTTAGTTTGTTAACACAACAAATTACAGTATTGTGCTGTACACCTTTTACACTAATGTATATGCATTTCAATCGTATTTTATATCATCGGCACCGTTGTTGTTGTTTTAGATTCAGATACTCGGAACAAAAAGTTCCGGTAGCACGGACTATGGTGAGACTGTAGTGGACTTGTTCATCGTCTGGGGATACTGCATGATTTAACTGTTGATGGGAATTCAGCATCGACGAATATAGCATGACTTCTAGAGAAAGATATTTCACGGGCAGTTGAAATATTTAATTTATCAATTTCATCTGAATCAAATTATCTCTCGTTAACATGCTGAGAACTGCTTAAAATTATGAAGTGTACTGTACATAAAAATTTCCAACCACATATTTACTTTTTCTTTAATATTCAACGAGGTCCTTAATGTGTTGCAATCTTTACTGATGTACGACACCTTTAGCCAGAGCCTCACCACCATCGTGGTGGAACGAGCACCACTTCCAAGAACACTTCAAGCAATCTGTTCTCCAGTTGACAATTCATAACTAGGATTGTAATCATTTTCTAACCATTTATTGATATCATTCACTCCTACATCCTGACCAGACTGCAGAAACTTATATGGACCCTTTCTTCAAACCCTTCAAAATTATTGCCAACATTTTCATGCCCTTCGAATTCATGATCAGATACTGCTGCTTCGCCTCTAGGCCTCTCTTTTTTTAAGTTTCTTTAACAAAAATTTAATTGCAGTTTCTTCCACTTTATTCCAAGCCTAGCCCAGTGGAAAACTGCTTCCCTGTGTATTTTTTTCTAGTGTTCTTTGAGCCTATCCTTCCCTGTCAATACCTCCTCCTTGCTAGGTAAAACCACTAAAACATCTTCAAGCATTACTGTTTAGAACACCCGTTTAGCAGCAATTATAAATCAGGGCTGTATTTGGTGGAAGCGCCATGCATTTAATTTTTCCATCCCATGAAATTGCAAATGGGGTGTGAAGACGCATTATCTAGCAGTAACATGCCTTAACTTCACTGACCTTCATTCCACATTTATTGATCTGGAATTCTCTAACCTCCTTGCAAAAGCTTTTTTTTAATGAATTGTTAAAAGAAATTTGTTTCAAAAAAGTTAAATGAATTTGGGGAGTCAGTCCTTGAGCCCATAATGTGTCTCTGTAACCCTTTCCACCACCGCCCACATGATGGGTATAAGGTACATAATAAATGAACTAAACTTAGCACAGAGCAATGCTTGCTCCTTGCTAATTTGTCGTCCAGGGATACTTTTCTGCATCCTACTAGTCAAGTATTTACTGGGTCCAGCTCACCACGTAAACCCTGGCTCGTCACCATTATACACTTGATATTTGCTTAAATTATTACTGACAATGGACTGATTTAATTTATCCTAGAAGGGTTCAACTTTAGTGGGATTAACAACTGAAGCCTCGTAAGAATTTTCTTTGGCGTTTGAAATGTCATACTGAACCTCCCTTCAAACACACAACGTAACGGTCCCTATAATTCTCCTTGTTACAACTTGTAGTAAAGTCGTTACATCTTGTTATGACATTTTATGACGTATCAGAACGTTGTTAAAACTTGCTATATTGGTTGTTACAATTGTTAAACGTTAAACCTTGTTCAGACGTTGTTGCAACGTCATAGTTCCAGCGTGTGTTTGGCGGGCTTCAATCCCAGTCCACCCATCCCATGTCCACTACCGTCCACAAGATGGGTATTGGGTGCATAATAAACGAATAAACTTATTGTGAAGTCTTTTATACCTAATTGAATTGCAATTTTTATTTACTGCAACTTTAAGCTCTTTAAATTGCACTGCAATGCCAACTGTTCGGTGCTGAATAAACCACTTATACACTACACCATTCATTGATTGTTGATACTGAGCAGCTTTTATAATGCCTTCGTCGAGCATGCAGCACCAGAAGTAGCACATTTTGTAGTGCTCACATATTTCAATAACATTTCGTCTGGGTTTTTTTCCCACTTACTGTACTTTAGCAGATGTTAAACTCTGCTGCCAGTCCCGTGCATGAGTACATCCTTTGTCAAGTTTTTTGAATTAACTCCAAATGTTATGCAGCCGTCAGGCGTTTTCTGTGGGTGTCCGCCTTAGCCTGCGCGCTGGTACGTTTAGGCTTCTTTTTTTGATTCACTTGAAACTAAAGATCACAATTAACATAAGTTCTTTACAATTGGGCGGCGCGGGTCCACAGTAAACAACGTGGACCGGGGCTCCCACGTGCCATGCAGGTCGCAACCACTAGAAAATAAATATCTAGTGCCCTATACTATAAAAGGTATTTAAAAAGACAAATAAAGACTTGTTCTTAATAACAATTATTTTCAAATATTTTCTTAATAATAATTTGTAATTTGCTTCATTAAAATATAATTTAAAAGAACTAAAATTTTAATTTATGACTCATTGACGATGGAGTTCGGTGGCCGCTTGCCATGTGAGGTTCTGAGAGTTCTTCTCCTCATTAACTTATGAGAGCTTGGTCCAACAGGCTGTTGCTTGGAGTGGCCCGCAGGTTCACGTATCCACTACAGCCCGGTTAGTCCTCCTTATAATTTCTGGCAAGATATTAAAACAGCTGTGGACCTCTGACGTTCAGTGTTCTCTGATTGTGCCTATGGCTACTCTTCATTGACGCGATTCTGTAGACTCAAAAGTGTAGGCGAGGAGCCTACACTTTCTAACTTCAGAATTGCTTTTAATTACATGGATGGAGAAATACTAAAGAAATTGTTCACGACTTTTGTTAGACCAAAGCTGGAATATGCAGCGGTTGTAAGGTGCCCAAATCTTAAGCAGCACATCAACAAACTGGAAAAGGTGCAAAGACATGCCATTAAGTGGCTCCCAGAACTGAAGGACAAGAGCTACGAGGAGAGGTTAGAGGCATTAAATATGCAAAAACTAGAAGATAGAAGAAAAAGAGGAGATACAATCACTACGTACAAAATAGTCGCAGGAATCTATAAAATCAACAGGGAAGAATTCCTGAGTCCTAGAACTTCAAGAACAAGAGGTCATAGATTTAAACTAACAAAACAAAGCTGCCGGAGAAATATAAGAAAATTCACTTTTGTAAACAGCGGTAGACGGTTGGAATAAGTTAGGTGAGAAAGTGGAGGCCAAAACCGTCAGTAATTTCAAACCATCATATGACAAAGTGCTGGGAAGACGGGACACAAGCTCATCCTGTAACTACACTTAGATAATTACAAAACTGCCATCACCTACAGCTCCTGTGAGAGAGCCAATACCATGAACATTGGCCACAGGTCCCATCGCCTCCACCAAAGCACCAGAATTGTTCATTTCCTAGCAATAAGGGAAGGGAAAAGAATCTGGGAAAAGCACCAGGTGATTGTGACTAAATAGCACTTGGAAGGGATTAGGATAAGGAGTTGGGACGGGACAGGGGGACGGACTGATGCTCAACCACTTAGACGATTGGGGAATGAACACTGACCTGCATGAAGTGAGACCTTCGCTCTACCATCTAGCCTAAATCCTAGCAATAAATGAAGATGGAATGTACCACCCAAACACAGTAAGAACCATGCTGAGAGTCCATTGTGGTCAGTGTTGGTGTTATCACTGACAACACAACCAGTCTGATCAGAGCTTCTCAACGACATTCTGCTGGCCTGTCTTTGGGACCCTCACAATCTCAAAGTCATGGGTTTGTTTTTGTTTTCAATCATCCGTCGAGTGTTCTTCTGTTCTACTCTAGAATAACTTTGGCACAAATATCTTCATAACATTTGGTTATAAGATACTTCCTGTCTCTGGTGATGCCACTTTCCCCAAGCTCAGTTTTCCAAGTTAATGGGAAGACGAGCTTCAATCCTTACACGAGTTTTATCAAGATTTTATAATGTATCCTCTTAAGTACTTTTATTGACTGTTTCCTTTTATTTGAAACCTTTTATCAGTGACCTAGTTACAGTATCATAGAACTTTTAATCAATAAGTCAATAAAGGTTAATTTTTCATAGGTGACTAATAAAATTATTATAAAATAAGTAACTGATCACACTGCTGTCATTTTTGGATATGTAAAAGAAAACTGAAATATTTAAATTCTCTTTTATTAGTGTCTGATAACCCAAAAAATAAACATGTAACATGTGGTTAAACCAAAACAGTTGGAAATTACTAGTTTGGTAAAACCAATTATTTTATCCTCATAGAAGAGTAATTCTGAGATTAGATGAATGTACTGTATCTCATAGAAGAGTAATTCTAAGATAAGATGAATGTATCCTCATAGAAGAGTAATTCTGAGATAAGATGAAAGTTGTGTAAGACTATCACTATTTCAGGAAAAGCAAAACACTGATACGCTGCACAAAATCCCAAGCAGCTTCAATGAACCTGAATATTGGTGACAATATCAATATTTCTGAACATAATATAGCATCTATAGTAAATATACAGTATTGAAATCTAACACTTTGTTAGATTAGACCCCAACCAGCAACTTTTGGAAATAAATAATAATACATTTATAATAACTTTACTATATAAAAAAAACTTTACTGCTTTTGTGCTCAGATGAAGATGATACCTTATTTAGCTTTACTCAACAACTTGTTTCATTTTAGACTTTATTGCATCAATTATCAGAGTAGAGGAATGTTGGTAAACACAGGGTCAGCTGCCTATACAGTCTACGATCTTTTCAGTCTCCATTCACCTCTTGCAATGTGTTAATATACTGCATGCAAAGTAAGACAGCATTACAAAGATTGTTATAAAATACCACAAGCACGTCAGTGTGCATTTAAATGCAATGTTTATACATAATCTGAAAAGGCACATATAGGCTTTTTGCAAACCAAAATACCACTCCCTGAGCCAAAGCTCAGCCTTTGGGCTTTTTTTCCTCTCAAAATGTGCACCTTGGTCAATAAAAAACATCCACAAACAATAAGCAAAGGTTTGCTAAACTTTAAATCACATGGCAGAGAGGAAATACACATTCAGTGCATTATTACAATATTGTCTACTTACATTGCAAGCTTTTAAACATCTTAAGTGAATAATCAAAATCTGTTATATAGATTTACATAATATGAAGTTCTTAGCATATTGAGCTGTTTTCAACAAAAATAAAATTAATAATTTTCAGAGAGCAATGACCTGATTTTTCAGCAATTTTGACTTACACTGCTAAAAAGTTTCAGCATATTGAAATATGACTCTGAATGCAATTATATTGTACACAATTGTGGAACAGTACCTCTGAGAATACTGTATACTTACAGTATCTAGGTAGATAGGGGATAGGGAATGAGAGAGGTGTCAGAATATGGGTGGGTAGGCTGAGTTTTTATTAGCTTTTTTTGGGGGGAAGGGTGAAGAACGTGCGTGTGTGTAAAATTCATTTTTTCCATTTATTTATATACAATCTATGTTGTAACTAATAACCAGAACTGCATGATTAGGCCTAGTTAGCATAGACCTTTTTGCCTAACACACCTAGAGCAATATTGTATACTGTATTTTCAAATAAGTTTTTTTAATTACTTACCCCTTTAATAATGTTAATACTGTACAGTATAGTATATATTTACTACATGAATTTTCAACTTAGGCCTAATTTTACCTATTGTGGGCAGTACAGTACAGTAATGATAAAACTGACATGTCAATTTGCTAAGTTAGTTTATACAGTATTTAGAAATAATTACATTTTGTTAATTAAACAATCAATTGACAAATCCTATCTTTTTTTATAAAATTCAGATTGTTAGTGTAATTTCCTATTCAGCACTTGCATACAATACATATACTGCTCGTATGTATGCATATTTTTGTGTGCAGTACAGTATATACAGTATACAATATATATACTGCTCTCTCTCTCTTTCTCTTTGGTGCACATACACACCTTAAAATGAAGTCTTTCAAAATTGCAAGAGTACTGAAATGCAAGCACATGACAAGACTGATGAGCGCCAAGCTATTGCATACGTCAAGGTGATCCCTCTTAACATGCTAAGACTACATACTGCAAGAATTACTTTCATTGAGGAATATATGACCATACATGACAAGTGGTAGTGTAAAAAATACAAGTCCTTTACATATTAATATAAAATCTGTGCTCTCCCTCTCTCTCTCTCTCTTTCCTCGGAACTTAGAGAGACTGTTTAACATAAGAGTATACTGTGTCAACAGTTCACTATTAACTCATCAAGAACTAGTACCACAGGTTTCTTATCATTCAAAGAATTTGCTAATAGATAAAAAAAAGTCTTCAACTGTGGTAAGACAGAGCATTAAATAATGGAACAATACTGTTGTAAATTGTTCTAGTAGAATAAGCTTCTCATATAAACCAAAACAGGCTGGTTATTTAAGACATACTAGTTTACATATAATCTTAATATATTAATTTGTATTCAGTGGCCCTAAAATAAAAAAAAAATTAAAATACAGTACTGAACTTTTTAATTTGCAAAATAATTCATAATACAATAATAATCAGCAGAAAATCATGTGTGTAGTGCTTCACAAAATGGACAGAAAAAAGTGCTAACAAGACATTGCAATATACTTATCCTAAAAACTATTTTCTGTTGTTATATTATTTGATATTTGTTTGAATGTTGGAATGACTGTGTGTTGCTGAGAACCATCATTCATTTACAACAGTAACTTTCTTGAAAACCATTATACAATAACCACTTACAATTATTATTTTTTCGTTTTCACTCAAGGCTTATTGAACTATTAAAATGCAGAATTCATACACCACATCAAGTTAATGATGTCATGAATGATGGTACAATATAATATGCTGTATTCAACAACATGGCTAGTTAAAATAATTAGCATTGCTTGTACCCAGTAAGAGAATTCTAAATGTAACAAGAAATTTAAAATATTGTATAATGCACTTTAAAGAATAAAAACATCAGTGCATTAAAACCACTAAATCATAGTATACTTACAAATTTCATTACCATAAATTGGAGATCCTTCATTGACATTTGAAATTATTACAATTCAGTCACCATGTAGCTATGCTATCACTCACCATCATGTAAAGTTTCATTTCCTAAGTCAGATGAGCTATATATTACTGACAATATACATTTCTCCTATGGTAACCTTCTACAGCATTACCCTTTCAGTCACTAAACCTAATCAAGCCCTGAAATTCTGTATAATATTTTATCTTCAAACAATGACAATCAACACAAAAAAGGTCATGCACAAAGTGGTTATAAGTCAATAATCCCAAAATATTAGATTACTCATGGCACCCCTAAATCTTAGCATTTGTAGCTCCTTTGGAACAATAGATAACAAGGCAATGGTCTTTCTCAAACATTCAAGCAGGCTCATATGTGTACATTTGTTACACTAGAAAATAAAGCCTCAATTACACTATTATATATTTAGTGGATGGTCCTTTGCAGTAATGTATAGCAAAAAATGCATTTCATCAAAAAGTATGCCACTTCAATATTCAAAACCTTTCATAGCATGACCAATTTTTTCCCGATTCCATTAAATACTGACACGCTAGATTCATAATTTATGATTACTGTTCAAAATTATATACTGTACCATTCACGAAATGCAAAGCCAAATTTGTACGTGTCCATAAGCAAATGTGCATTGTGTGTATGCATGAAATATATAGCCAGACACATAACAATTTCTGGGTACACACACACACATGAACATACCCAGTAGGCACACATGAACACATGACCATACCCA
The DNA here is from genome assembly GCF_040958095.1 of Procambarus clarkii. Taxonomy (NCBI): domain Eukaryota; kingdom Metazoa; phylum Arthropoda; class Malacostraca; order Decapoda; family Cambaridae; genus Procambarus; species Procambarus clarkii. The sequence continues at coordinate 12,796,056 of NC_091217.1, read as the reverse complement.
GTACAAACATGATTAAATGCATGCACTCAAGCACACATGCATACACACTACTGATCGTATGAAGATAAGACTAGCTACATTTGCACATCAACCATGAATATCTACCCAACTCTAGGGGGAGCTGTGAGGTTTTTGAGTGTAGATAAACTCAAGCGTGGTGCATTAACAAGCTGCCGGCCTTGCATGAGTGTAGCAATCGCAGCAACCACAGTCATGGCTGCCCAGAAGAGAAGGGATAAGAGTGTAAATGATGTATAATCAGAGGGTAGCAAAATACATGCAAACACCATCAGTAGAGAAATAAAAACTGCCCCTGGTAGGAACAGCAATCTAGGGTCTCTGTTTTCCTTCAGTGGGCAGGGACGTGACGCACCCTCACCTGACTCTACTTGATATTTGCCAAGGAAGAGATCCACAGCATCTTGTCTATCACCATCAAAGAAATTGTTCTTTATGTATCGAATGGCACTATTCCATCCATCTTTCAGAAGACCCATATGAGTTCTCTTTCCAGTGCGAGTGAAATCTGTCTTTAATGCACCAGTCCCTGAATACTGAATGCTTAAAAAATCAGCATTATCCGCCCAAACACTCTTAAAAGCAATTTCAAATGAGAACTGATCCTCTATTTTCTGATTTTCACTGAGAATTCCCATTCGAGTTAAGACAGATTGCAGCTGCTTTCTGGCTAGCATGGACTGTACCACATTAGTACGATCTAAGCAATCTATACAGTTGGTGCGAAAAACACCCTCTTGTTCCAAAAGAACTACTCCATCTCGAAATAAGAAATAACCCATGGCTTCTCTATCGGGTTCCACACGATCCATTAGGAAGCTTAGACGTTCCCAGCGCATTTTACGACATTCATGATGAAAGTCAAAATATTCATATTTAACATTGTCTCTTATCATCTGCCTGATACTAGTTGTAATCAAATGCTTAAATGCTTCATGCAGCTTACCTTCAATCCCTTTTTGATCTATTAGGTTTATTGCAACTTGCTTTCCATAGCACAGTACTTGAGATTCAAAGTGCCGTGTAAAAGCCTCTTCATGGTTGGAATTACTAATTACAGGGCTAGGTTTGTATCTAAGGTTAGGCTCTTGAGTCCAATGAAGGGGAATTGACCCACGTATCTGTACAAATGATGACCTGAAATCTCTAAACTCAATTATCTGTTCAGTTTCAACATAATTGGCAACAGTACCTTCATAATCAATGCCTCTCATCCACATACGTGTTCCTGCACGGTATACACTTCGACGAGATATCAGTGTCCATGTAAACCACTCTCCATTGATGCTGCACGGCTTAATGGAAATGAAGCCATGAACCAGAGGGAGGCAGAATGCACTTATTTCTGGCTGAACACACAGGTCTCTGAGCAAGTGCTGGTTCCAAACAAATCTTACATCAGCACGCTCATGCAATGCCATCTGCAAGAAATCTTCTGCTGTGTAATAAAGTCTCTGTAGAGTATGTGTTAAATCATATGTGTATGAGAAATAAAAATATGGAGTTGACAAAACTTGCTGAACCATAGCTAAATACTTGTCATTGTATACTTTTTGTTCAGCAGTTAGTGAGGCGGTTGACCTGGCATAGGGTACAATCTGAGTATCTGCAAGACGCCATATTGTTTGTTTATTTAAAGTTCCAACTTTCACCCTCTTAGTAATTAAAATTAGATATGGTCCAGCTACCAGATGAATAATTCCAACCACCCCATACACAGTCTTCCTTGAAGCACTGAAGGGGATCTGACCATTATTTTCCTCAAGTGTGATTTCATGGCTTATCCGATCAATTACCAAGAGTTGCTTGGAGTTCACCGGCTCTAAAAAGAACCGATCATCAGTACAGTGAAAGACCAGTTCTTCTGCCACATCAGCAGACATGTTGCCACTCTCTTTCCGTGACTCTGTGGAAACAAAATTGAAATATTCTAATCTGTATGAAACAATGATATGATTAAAGCACATTATATACTGTATCTGGTTTAGGAGTAGTACAAGAGAAGGTTAACACTATCATGCACTGGGTGGGATACGCGTCCAGCATTTTTCTCTCGAGTTTGAGCGGTGGACTCGTGCTTGTGCCCATTACTAAAATATTTGTAAAAAATTAAAATTTTATCCGATCAAATTTGGAGTGGTTTCATAATGAGCGCCTTTATATCGTGTACATTATAATACGATAATGACGACGTAGCCTGACAATTGATGTCAGAACACTGGAAAGATATATAAATTTTGTGGTGATGAGTGTCCAAAATTTAAAATATTTGTTAAAATTCCATTTATTGTTCTATTATTATGGGAATAATTTAAAATGCATGTCTTTAGATTGCGAACAATTTGATATCAAAATGAAAGACATAACACGAAAATTGATGTTATCAAACTGAATGAGTATACACATTGTGCCAATTGGTGCTCGTTCACGGGGTAATGGTTGGCCGACTTTAGGCTTTGTTGTGGGGGAGTCACGCCGGGATTTTGCATATATATGCATATACCCCTGTAGGGAATTCTATTGCGAACACAATGATACCAAAATGAACGACATAGCACAAGAATTAAGGTGAGAAAACAAACGAGTATACACATTTTACTGATTTTGCTCGTTCACGGGTAACGTTATGCCAACTTTGGACTTCGCTGTCGGGGAGTCACGCCGGGCTTTTGGACCTTATATGCATATACCCTCATAGGGAATTCTATTGCGAACACAATGATACGAAAACAAACGACTTAGCATAAGAATTAAGTTGAGAAAACAGAAATGAGTATACACATTTCAGTGTCGCTGCACGCTTGCCCAAAACACCGGGAGCATGACGTGGCAGTCTGTGGCGGTCACGCACTGAGCCTGCAAAGTGTTAAGTATATGATGGACAAAGTGACAATCAGACGTACTGATCAAACAATAGTTTTTCAGTACTCAAGGAAAGGAACGAGTTAATATGCCATGACAGTGCCAGAACATGAGACTTCAGAAAATGACTTATAAAATTATAGTAGAGTACATTGTACGTTACATTAGCTCCTGCTTACAAACACCTGATCTCACGAACAGCCTCCGAAGTCTCCGTCATTGCATCTCGATCTAGTATACTGTACGAACCTACTCTTTCATCCCCACCCCTTACTAGGAAGAGTGCTATTTTCACTTTAGCACCTCCATGTAGGGGTGTTTCCTTTCCACCTGCACTGTAAGTGGTGCCATAGGATGGATGGTGGAGGGGGACTGGATGGATGGATGGTGGAGGGGGACTGGATGGATGGATGGTGGAGGGGGACTGGATGGATGGATGGTGGAGGGGGACTGGATGGATGGATGGTGGAGGGGGACTGGATGGATGGATGGTGGAGGGGGACTGGATGGATGGATGGTGGAGGGGGACTGGATGGATGGATGGTGGAGGGGGACTGGATGGATGGATGGTGGAGGGGGACTGGATGGATGGATGGTGGAGGGGGACTGGATGGATGGATGGTGGAGGGGGACTGGATGGATGGATGGTGGAGGGGGACTGGATGGATGGATGGTGGAGGGGGACTGGATGGATGGATGGTGGAGGGGGACTGGATGGATGGATGGTGGAGGGGGACTGGATGGATGGATGGTGGAGGGGGACTGGATGGATGGATGGTGGAGGGGGACTGGATGGATGGATGGTGGAGGGGGACTGGATGGATGGATGGTGGAGGGGGACTGGATGGATGGATGGTGGAGGGGGACTGGATGGATGGATGGTGGAGGGGGACTGGATGGATGGATGGTGGAGGGGGACTGGATGGATGGATGGTGGAGGGGGACTGGATGGATGGATGGTGGAGGGGGACTGGACTGGATGGATGGATGGTGGAGGGGGACTGGATGGATGGATGGTGGAGGGGGACTGGATGGATGGATGGTGGAGGGGGACTGGATGGATGGTGGAGGGGGACTGGATGGATGGATGGTGGAGGGGGACTGGATGGAAGGATGGTGGAGGGGGACTGGATGGATGGATGGTGGAGGGGGACTGGATGGATGGTGGAGGGGGACTGGATGGATGGATATTGGAGGGGCAAGCAGGAAATTGGGTGGATAGGCTGGCAGCAGTGGACGGGTAGGTGTCAAGAATTTCTTTCACACAGTACCACTCCTTTCCCTTGCCTGACTGTTCAGTTCACTGGATCTACCTTCATCCACATTTCTATTATCACAATATTTATTAATACTGTAACAAGCACTTGTAGTTCATTCATCATTTTCTAACACTCTTGGTATTTGTATAGAACAATCTTAAGATATTTCTATGACTACGTATATTTCTTTTTCCATGAAAATATTCGCCTCATTTATATTATCCCCACATTCTTTATTTTTCCCAAATTCCAATCCTCTTCCCAGAGAATGTCCAATTGGGCCACAACTTCCTACTTCTTGAGTGACACTCATACCTCTGACTTCTAACAGTCTGAACCTTGAACAATACTAGCAACAGTGATCTTCAGTGAACTAGTCAAAGCAACCACCTCTGTCCCTGCTAAATGTGCCCCATCTCTGGCATTTATTTTATTTCTATCTAAAACTTGTCACACTTGTCCATGAATGTGCAGTAATTGCTTTTGCCTTGCAATAATTGTCCAGCTGGCAATTTATTCCAATTGCCCTAGACCACCATTTATTGCCAATGCCTCGTCCAGGCAGAATTCCATATACAGTATGACAGGGATCGCACCCTTATTCCTAATCATCTCTACGGCAAGCCTCAACTTTTGAAGTTTGCATTGGGACAGCAAAGCATAGTGAGCTTACTTTTCCTTGGCTTTTGCCCAGAAACATTACTTTCACCCACATATACCAGAACATATCAATATGTAACTGGTGACAGAACAAGCTTATCTAATCAGCATCATAAATATGATCAGGAGATAAAGAATCTGGCAGTACAATCACTTAAAATTTGGAAAATGTTTCACTGCATATGAACCATTTTTTCCTATGTATTTTCATATGCATAATAACATGGTGAATCTTAAAGGTGCCTTAGCCACATATCATTAAAGACAATTCTTACAAATCTATCTTAAAAAGAGAATGTGTCTGTTCAAGGTTGGAGGCCAAAAACTTGATGTTAGCCTCACACAATTATCCATGACGTGCCGGACCAACAGGGTTGTAGTGGATGTATGGGCCTGCGGGCCGCTCAAAGCAACATGTTGGACAAACCCACACACTAGAAAATGAAGGGACAACGACATTTCAGTCTGTCCTGGACCATTGTCAAGTCGATTGTGAGAACGGACCGAAACGTCGTCGTCCCTTCATTTTCTAGTGTGTGGATTGGTCACCATACTTCACTCACGTTATTGTGACTCATCGCCTGCATGTTGGACCAAGTTATCACAAGTCAAGCCTGGCCCCCAGGCCAGGCTTGACTTGTGATAACTTGTAACTTCAGGTAGTAGTAGCTGAAGTTACTACTACCAGCTACTACTACCTGAAGTCTTGATAACTTCAGGTAGTAGTAGCACTCTTGAAATCCTCTCCAATTAAGAATAAGATAATATAATCCAATACATTTGCAAATTACAAAAATACAGACATTTGTGGGAGTCTGGCACACATCTAACAGTGAAGGCCATTTAAAAAGAGTGTTCAACCCATATAAAGCAAAAAAAAAAAAAAAAAATACCCTTCATTTTCTAAACTCTGAACAAATATGTATAACTGCATATAGTACTACAAAACTACTTCTGATACAATGCACACTGCATGCAACTTGTATTGCACCTACAGACCAGCTTGTAGTGTAATTTTATTGATGAACTTCCTTCTCAATTCAGACTAAATGATTTTTTAATTAAGAATGTATTTTTATGCTACATGAACATAAATAACTTTCCTAGGCAAAGTGGCAGGCATCTACCAGCATTGCCCAATAGATATTTTAGGATCAGCACCGTGCTGGAGCAAGAAATATAAACCTTACCAATGCTTGATAACGACCCAAAATTTGTAGTAAATAATGTATTAATGACTCTGGTGTGTTATATAATGAAGATAGCCTAAAAATGACCTATTATAAGACATTAACCTACTCATGAAAATGATGGAGTGAGATGGAAGGTAATAAGTTTTAGAAGTTTCCAAGTAACAGTGTCATATTGACCTGTCTATAAATAGCACAGCATTCCTTTAGCGAGCATTCACAAACTTTATGGAAGTTATTATAGATATTATTTCACATTATAATAAAGGAAGCTTCGCCCCCCACTAATGATACACACAAGGCATCCCTGTAAACCCTGCAGTAATTACAAACAAGTTATGTTAATCTGTGTGTTACCTGCCGGTGTCGAGTTTACAGGGGAAACCTCACCATGTGATAATGATAATGTTTATTTATCGAAAAATGTTACACGAGTCCTGTGACAAGTGTCAGCAACTAATCCCAACCTAGTTATTAACTACCTCAAGTTGCATCAACGGATAAATATACTTAACTGAAACTATTTGTCGCAACAAAATAAGGACCAAGTCGAAGGATGAAAATGATGCCCCATACAATGTCATTAAGTTTTCTTAATTATAACTTATATCAGCACAAAATATGTTGCATCTTTGCGTTTATAGTTCATTCACAGACCCTGTATGCATTCAAGTTAAAATATTACTTGAGGAAACACTTACGCTGTCATAAACTTGTGGGCGTAAACAGCTTGTGCCACAATCAGCTGTTACAGCAACACTGCCCAGCTCCGCCTTGTGTAACACTCACGCACCAGCGACTCACTTAACACTACAAGTTAAAATAACTTACTAAGTAACCCATACAAGTAACAAAAAGTGTTCATTTCAATTAATTGAAAACAATATGGCAGTAAACGTACGAAAATTCCCCAGTCCAAGTCGAGTACTTGATCCTGAGATAAACCCTCCCTGACGGCAAGAGACAGGTGAGGACGGCCACGCGCCTCCTCCAGGGTTCTATTTACTGATATTTTCATCTGAGGGCCACTGTCTCCCCTATCTAAAAGCAGCCGGGGTGCATCCGATCCCTCGAGCGTCGTCGTTCCTCGACCAACAACGATTATCTCCCTAGTGGAATCAAAGGGAACAGAATAATAATAATGCTTTAGGCATTGTATGTACTAGCTCTATCTATAAATCCATCAACTTTTGTATCTTACCTTGTATGTATGTACTTTACCTGAATAAATATTTGTATTTTTTTTTAATTTAGAAAGATGATAAGAGAGCCGACTGGATTTCTATCTGGATATAATATTAATAATAATAATAATAATAATAATAATAATAATTTATTTAGGAAAAGTACATACATAGATGCAGAGATACAAACATTCTGATTGATTTATAGATAGAGCTAGTACATACAATACCTAAGGTCACTAGTACGCATAGCGTTTCGGGCAAGGTGAGGTCCAATTTCCAATTTCTTTCTTTATTATGCACCCCATACCCATCCCGTGGGCGGTGGTGTAAAGGATTGCAGAGGCACATAATCGGTTCAGGAACTGAACCCTCTAGTTCGTTTAGCTAAGCAAATAAAAATTTTTGACGCTAGTTACAAAATTATTAATGTTATATATATATAAATACCTTGAGGTTACCTTGAGGTGCTTCCGGGACTTAGTGTCCCCGCGGCCCGGTCGTCGACCAGGCCTGGTTGCTGGACTGATCAACCAGGCTGTTAGACGCGGCTGCTCGCAGCCTGACTGAGTGGATTCTAGCAGTAAAGGATCTCTGCACGCTCTCCAGGGCAGCAATTTCTCCAGCTTTGAAAGTATCATCATCGGTATAGCATCTCTAGTGTGAAAAGTTCTTCTTATCCAACCTGTCATTTTTCTTGCAGTTGTGACGGCTACTTTGTACACATTCTCACATTTGTACACATGTACACATTCTCATACATACATGTACATATATATACGTATACATGTATACATATACACATACATATCTAATCACCCACACAAGTACACACAACAATAATCTTTTGTGTCACAAGTGATTCAACAAGAGGCTCACAACAGTCACTATACAAGGCACCCAACTGGGCGGCAGCTTTACAAGCATGTGCATGCATTACCTACAGTAAGCAAATTTTGGATACTTCGCTAAAATTTCGGGCAGCACATCATCATGAATGAAGTACTTACACATTTCTTGGACACTATTGATGGTGTTATTTCTAAATTCCGCAATTTTTTTTACATTCCATTATATAGTGACGCAAAGTATGCAAATAGTTCTGCTGACAGAGTTTACATTTAGTCAAATCTACATCAGCAGATGTTACAAACTCCCAGAGGTACTTGTAGCCGAGCCTAAGCCTAGCAGTGGTAACATCTAGAAGTCTGCTAACATTATTGGATGATCCATAGACGTGCGGTTCTTCATGCATAATAGAATGATGGTAGATGGAGTAACTGGTGTGAATTTCACTTTGCCTCAAGTCTCCGAAATTTAGTTGATGTTCCTGGGATATTGCTGCCCTCAGGCTGCTTAAAGGCAGTCCAAGTTGGTAATCAATTCCCTCTTTACGAGCAAAAGTCTTGGCTAGCTCATCAGTTTTTTTTCTATCATGCATTCGGAGACCAATATGGGAAGGAATCCACAGAAGACAGACTCTGACTCCATCATTGATTATTTCATTATATCTGTGTCTAGCTTCAGAGATAAGCACGTCACAGTTATGCCTTGGGGAGCTGAGGGCAGTCAAGGATGACATGGAGTCACTTACAATTAGCGTGTCAACTTTGGATTCATATACGCGCTCTAGTGCAAGGATTATGGCAACCAATTCTGTTTGAAGAGTGGAGGCCCAGTTACTTAGACGCGCTCCACACTCATGGGAGAAGGAACCATCTCTCCCTGTCACAACAACTGCACTTCCAGCTGCACCATAAGACTGATGCAAGGATCAATCAGTGTAAATAATCTGGGAAAGGGAGCGCTCTCTGACTAAAGCATCAATTTGGCTTAAGGCATTGTACTCTGCTTCTTGTCAAAGCAAGGCTTGTTCTTTAATCAGCTTCTTGGGTGAGAAAGGGGGAGACAGTAATTTGGAAAGGAGTGATCTCCCATAGGGCAGGAAAGTGTTGTTGTTGTCTCTCTTGGTAGGGGTGATGAAAGTTATACATTCTGAGCACATTGGCAGTTACGGTAATCCATTTGGAGGGATGCTGATCTTCAAGGAAGAAGGCTTGGAGGGCTTCAGTGCAGGGGTTAGGGTGGGTTAGCCTAAGCATCTTGATACCAATTAAAGCATTAATTTCAGTGATACGATCACTTACACATGAAATATTCAGTTCCTTCCTCATGTTTAGTAATTTAGTTGTACGGGGACATCCGAGGATAATCCTCATGGCTTCGTTTTGCATCTTTTCCAGCCCTCCAAGCATTCTCTCAGGCACTAGAGCAAGCATGGGTGCAGCATAAACAATCAGAGACCTAATATATGAGAGATACATCATTTTGACAATTCTCACATTTGCACCATAGCTTGGATGGTAGCCTGCCACAGCCTTGAGAGCACGGAGCCTCTCTCTACATTGGCGACCCAGTCTGGCTACAACATTGCGGTACAGTGGAACTTCAAGACCAAGGTATTTGTATCTGGTTACATAGTCGAGCAGAGAGCCATCATGCAACTGCATTTTGCGAACGGCCCCACCCCGTCTGGGTGGGCGTCGGTCCAGGATCTTTGTTTTCTCTACTGAGATGACAAGCCTAGTTCCTGACATGTGTGCAATACAGAGTTCAGAACATTTTGGGTGTTGGTATACCCATTGGTGTGGATCAGTATATCATCCGCATGTGTTCGCTTGGGCTCCTAGTTACCGAGTTTAAAAATGCATTAACAAGCGTGGGTTGGACATGTATATGAGTGGGATTGGGTGGTTATAGATAGAGGAGCTGCCTCGTATGGGCCAATAGGCTTTCTGCATTTATCTTTCTTCTTATGTTCTTATGTTAGTTTAAGGACTTGTCCGAAACGCTATGCGTGCTAGTGGCTTTACAAGAATGTAATTCCAACTTAAACTCTATGTTCTCTGTTGACCCCCAATGTACCTTCTTGTATATATATAAATAAATAAATAAATGACTCTCAATCAACGACAAGATATTCAAGATATCAAGATATCAATCAACGACAAGATATCTATTCTGTTTGTTGGATTTTCAATTCCTTGAAGAGCTGACTTTGAATAGAAAATTACTTCTGTATTTTTCAGTGTATTTGCAAGTTTTTTTTGGTAATATGCTGTGTATACCTAAGCCTGTTAATACAAAAAAAAAAATTATTTAATTTCTTCACGTTGGAATGGAGTAATCAGCTGATGGGGCTCGCAGCGCGGGAACGTCTGGATGTCAACAACACGGAGAATGGCGAGTAAATACAACAAACACTTTTGAAACTCATATCATATGCAGATGAGGAATCACAATAACGTGGCTTGAAAATGTTGACCAAACCACACACTAAAAAGTGAAGAGACGACGATTTGTTTGGTTTGAGTTTTACTATTTATTTAATTACATCCTCCCTGGTAACTGCTAAACTAGTCAACCTGTCCTCGTCCCCACCCACATAGACTTGTTCGGCTGAAGGCATATTGTTAAATTCCTCTTTAGTAAATAGATAAAATGTTTATTAAAAATACTACTCATCTCTTCGTCATTATCTGTTATCTGACCTGTCTCAGTTTTTAATGGACCTATCCTTTCCCTAATCTTTGTTCGATATAATTGAAAAAACCTTTAGGATTTGTCTTTGCTTGCCCTGCTATGCACACTTCATAGTTTCTTTTTGCCTTCTTTATCTCTCTTTTTAACATTTCTAATCAGTTGTTCAAATTCCTGTTCTAAACTGAGAGTACCTCATCGAGCCCGATTTCACTATGTAAGTTTGAGGGGTGTTCATCTTGGCTATCTGATGATTTGTATTCTTCCCCTGTCTTGCTGCCTGTTGGGTTGGGGATGTTAACAACCCGAAGACCTGTGAGGTATGTTCTCACTGGATCTGTTTTGATAGAATCCACCTTCCAAGTTGGAGGCTTTCTAGGCAGTTGCTGTTTTATGGGCTAGGTTTGCTTGCATGAAGCAGTTCATATCCGGGACATGTCCAATGTCCTGGCGGTCGGCCTGTCATGGTTCAATCCCCTATCCACGGAATGGACGGTTGACGCCGACTCCTTCAGTTGGCTCTGCTGGATGTTCGGGCCCCCAGAGGTGGACCTCTTCACGTCGGCATGGTCGAGGCATCACCCGTATATGTGGTGCCCTTCCTTGACTGCGAGGCCTTTGCTGTAGACGCTTTTCGGCAGGACTGGTTAAGGTGCGGTTATCTGTATCTCTTCCCCACGGTTCAGCTGTTGCTTCGGGTTCTGGCTCAGCTCGAGTCCTATCAGGGGAGGGTTCTCCTTCTGGCCCCATGATTGGCCCAGCCCTGGTTTCAGGTGCTGCTTGTTTGGTGTCCGAACCTGGTGTGTTTTCTGCGGCTCTGTCTCTTTCAGCAGATCGGTCTGGTGAGGTACCTTGCTGATTCGCTCTACTCTTCTGTGCTTCGCATTTGGAGTTTCTTTGGCGGGTTTATCACCATCTGTATGGTGACCAGGTGGCTTCTTTCATGGTATCCCACCTGTGGTCTTCTTGGCAACAGTCTGAAGTCTCTTGGCTGTCTTTTTGCCATTTCCTTTCCCTGCATAGGTTATGTTTGGTCTTGGATCATGTTGGGTTGACTTTTCTTTCTTGGCTGTTTCAGGACAGGTTTCAAGATGCTCTGCCTCTTCCAGCAGGTTGCTCCAGTCTGGTACATGGCTGGTTCAGTCTTCTCTGCTCTTTGCGTCTGGTCTTTTTGACGCAGGTTTATCACCATTTGTATGGTAATCAGTTGGTTTCGTTGATGGTGTCCCACCCGAGAGCTTCATCTCGGTGATAGTATGAAGTTTCTGGTGTTCTTTCCGCCATTTTCTCTCTCTGTAGGTTTTGTTCTATTTTGGATCGGGTTGTCTTTTCTTTTCTGTCTTGGCTTTTTCAGGACCGTCGTTTGATGCCTAATACTGTTGCCTCCTATTGCGCAGCGCTAGTGGAGCTGCTCCAGCTTGCATTCTAGGTGGTCGTCTCTTCGGCTTCGTTTCGCAAGCATTCTTGTGCCTTTTTTCGGTGGGCCAGGACCCCTCTACCCCTCCAGGGGGAGGGGGGGAGGGGTTGTGATCAGCGCGAATGAGCGGCGCACAGTGTGATGATGTGTTGCTTTTTTCTTATTTTTCTTGGGGGAGTTTCTAGCCTCTGTTTGGTCTTAAGTTGCAATATTTCTACCAGGAGGGGTCTGTTTTGAAGTGCCTACCTTTCTGAGTGTTCAACCCCGGTCAATGGCAGACACGAATACTTTTATACATTAGAGTTTCATAGGCCATTGCTCCCTGCACCTCTCTGAGGGGACCATGTTCTGGCTAGTGGTCCCTGGTAGGCATAACAACTCCATAAGACTGAAGCCCAGTACTAATGCAGTATTAGCTAATATTAGTCCAATAACTCTAGGGAGCCTCCGGGGCTCTACCCAGAAAATGGCATTTCATTACATTCAACTCTGTTTTTTTCTATACCAGTACTGTAATGCACCTTTATAGGTGTTTGTCTTTGTGTTAATCTTCTGCGGTTTAAAAACTGTAAGTCTGGTGGAAAACAAAAAATTATAAAATAAATATTACTTCTGATATTTGACACTAAAAAGCATACACCACATGATAAAATGTCTATCTTTTATTCTAACAGTTTCTATTAGATACTGTATCTTTCAATTTACATGTTATTGTAGTGCACTTTAGGAGGTAAATCTTTTTGGTTTCATTTTAGCAGCATTGTATGTGCTCAAGGTATTTTGGAGGTGGAGAGAGTGGTTTATAGGTGACTGAGAACTAGCTACCTTACCCTACTACGATTAATATTGTTGAATTTTACATATCCAAATGTGACCGTTTCAGAAATATGTTTCCAGCTGCTTTATTTACAGCATTTTTCTTTCAACAGGGTGTATCAATGAAAATGCTGTAAGGATCACAAACGATATAGCTGTGAAGTTGCTTCTTCAGTCATCATGCCTGAGGTTGTGTTTCAAGGAGTCGCAGTGAGGTTCCCTTTTGAGCCTTATGAAGTTCAGAAGGCATATATGTCAAAAGTCATTGAATGTTTACAACGTGTAAGTTTGAGGTTGCATCTACTTGGTACTACTGTACTGAATAAATTCAGCCCATAGTCAAAGAAAAACTGTCCTGCAGGGGTCTTGTTCCAAATATATTTTGAGCATGGTTTTTTTAGCCTAACTTTTGTGTAAGCCTTGAGACTTGTTTGACTCTCTGGTGCTAGACTTGCTTATCTAGTTGCTGTTGGCATTGCCTCTGCCCAGTTAGGTTTTTTTCTCAGGAGATTCTTGTGTCTGCTCCTTAAGACTGCTTCCTTTGATGGAGCCTTTCCCAGGTAGTGTATGGGCTTTGGCTTCTCTGCAGGCCCTAGTGGTTGGGGTGGACAGTTTTTCTTGGGTGAACCCTTTGTGGCTCCCTGAAGCTGTCTTTGTGAGATGGCTCTCAACTACAAGGTCACATCAGCCATGGAGTTCTCAGATCGTCTAGGGATCGGAGCCAGAGCATGGCCCCTTCTAAGAGGCACAAAGAGCAGGTGCCATTCCACCACCTCGCTTGGGAAGGCATCCAGAAAGTCATCAAAGCAAAACAAACAACTGCTAGGTTCAAATGGGACTGAAACCTTGCATCTGCCTAATGAACTCCCAAAACTCGTTTAGGGAGGAAAGGGACTCGCACAATCCAAGGACCCAAGCCCTCGGTTCTTATGCCGGTCACACACATACACGACTGCTGTAGGGTTCCCATGTTGCCTCTGCTGTGCGGAGCTCTACTGCTTTTCAAAGTGCTTTGTGACTTTGCCCTTTTTCAGAAATTGTGTGCACACTGTTGTGTAGCACTAAAACTGGCTTGCAGAAATTACCTAAGTGTAGTTATAGGATGAGAGCTACTCTCATGGTGTCCCGTCTTCCCAGTACTTTGTCATATAAGGCTTTGAAACTATTGACGGTGTCATATAATGCTTTAAAACTATTGATGGTTTTGACCTCCACCACCTCACTTAGTTTGTTCTAACCAACTACCACTCTGTTTGCAAAAGAAAACTTTCTAATATTTTCTGGGGGAGCCCCGTCGGCTCCCCAGAGCTATCCAGGCTGAATGGATATGTATAACTTTCTGGCATCAGTCAATGTGCTTGGAGTTCTTGCCTACTGGGGACCACGAGCCAGAACCTGGCCCCTCTCAGAGAGGCACGAGGAAGAATGGCCTATAGAAACCCCCCCTGTGGTTGGGAGCATTCTGTGTCTGCCATCAACCAGGCCAGGCACCCAGAAAGGTAGGCACCCCAAAACAAACCCCAATTCTGGTGAAACTATTGCTACTGAAAGCCGAACGAGTGGACAGAACTCTCCAAACGAAAATTAGCAAACAAGCATGACGTCGTCATGTTGCCGTGCCGCCATCTGCACAACCCCCCCCCCCTCCCCGGGAGGGGGAAGGGGGAGCCCCAGACCCTTGTCCCTCTGGCTCCGGAATTTTTTGCAGGAAATTAGAGAAATAAATTTAATTTGTCTTACTCAACAATATATAAATTCTCGTTTTTTAATAATTAAAATGAAACTATGTTCAATAGAAGAGAGTGCTGGATAGAAATTCCGTCATATGTGAATGCGCTGGAGTAACAGTTCGTAACTGTATGAATTATTACTGTACCAGCAAATAAAATATATTGCTTAATTGAATATAAATATACTCTCAGTTGTAATTCGCTGAATACATTTGTGACAATAAAATTATTGACTGATGATTCTTATTAAAGAATGTGAAAATAAGGAGAATTTAATACAATTCTCGTGAATGTAAATATTTTCCCTTTAGTCATGTGGCTGATACAGCACCCGACTAGAATTTTTGGGAAATGAGACGTTATTACGCCTTAATGAATTAAACTCAATATTACTAAGCTATCTGTTAGTAGAGTTAGTAAATTATAATACACAGTACAAAAATAATTTATTAAGGTACTGTAATTAAGTGTTGGAAATTTCTAGTAAGTTCGGTCCTGCCAGCTTGCCGTCTATCCCCAGGCGCAAGTTGTTCATAGGTTGGCTATGTAATTACCTAAGTGTAGTTACTGGATGAGAGCTACGCTCGTGGTGTCCTGTCTTCCCAGCACTTTGTCATATAACGCTTTGAAACTACTGACCATCTTGGCCTCCACCACCTTCTCACCTAACTTGTTCCAACCGTCTACCACTCTGTTTGCGAAAGTGAATTTTCCTATATTTCTTCGGCATCTGTTTAGCTAGTTTAAATCTGTGACCTCTTGTTCTTAAAGTTCCAGGTCTCGGGAAATCTTCCTTATCGATTTTATCAATTCCTGTTACTATTTTGTATGTAGTGATCATATCACCTCTTTTTCTTGTCTTCCAGTTTTGGCATATTTAATGCCTCTAACCTCTCCTCGTAGCTCTTGCCCTTCCTTCCTTCGTTGTTGTTCCTTCGTTGATGTTCCTGGGCCTTGTCGGGCCTATGTGGCTTTGGGTTGGCAGCTGCAGTTTTTTGTTCGCAATTTGAGGGTTAAACACCTGCCTATTGTGCTTGGTCCCGCTCCTAGGGCATATTGAGTACTTTCACTTTATCTTGGATCATGTTCACCAATTTTTATTTTTTTATTTTTTTTATCTGTAGTGACCTATACTCTTCCATACTAAGTAGTTTAGATTGAAGTCTGGTGTTTCACTGAAGTGAAAAACTTTTTCACTGAAGTGAAAAGTGAAGTCTCAGGTGCCCTGCATCCTTGCCCATTTGTGTGGGGGTCCTTACTGGATTTTTCTGGTCTTGTACAGTATGTATTATTGGGCAGGTGCTAAGGCTGCACCTGATGTGGGTTTGCAGTTTTTAGGACAAACCCTCTTGTGTTTTTAGACCCCAATGGCCATTCCTGTTGCTTGTATCATTCAACCTGTTGGGTTCAGGGGTTCTTTCACCCATGAGTGTATGTTATCAATGCTCTATCTCGGTTTTGGTCAAGCTGCTTTCTCATGCTGCTGCTTTGCATTATAGATTCTTGCAGCACTTTCTACTGTGGATGGTATGGATGCTGATTGTTTACTATTCTATGAGGTGGTTTCTGGGAGGAGCCCCTTGTAGCTCCCTGAAGCTACTATATTTGTATGGTGCCAGACTATAAGGGGCCATCAGTCACGGAGTTTTTATTAGCCTACTGGGGACCATGAGCCAGAACCTGGCCCTCACAGAGAGTCACGAGGAGCAGTGGCACTGAAAAATTTTATGTAAATTTATTTGCTGGTTCTAGCATTGAGAATTTACGAGATTGATCATTCCTGAAATGTGACAATTATCATTCTCATAAATAGAAACCCTGATACAGCTCATTATTTACATCTGATGCTGTTAATATAATCAGAACAGTACAAAATATTTTATCGTACAGGTGGTTGTTTGCATCACAAGCAAGGCCCCTATACATAATAACCACCTTAATTTATTCCTCATTTTGATTTCAGTGGTTTCTTTACCTATCTTTATAATGATAAGTAATACCGTATATGATATGCAGTATAATAGTATAGGGTATCTTTTTCTCAGTGTACAGTACTTTATTGTTTATAAAATTTGAAGCTCATGAACTATATAGAATACTTTCAAAGTAATTGGTTATTGATAATGAAATCAAATACTGCACTCTTCTTTAGGGCGAGAATGGGATCCTCGAGTCACCAACTGGTACAGGCAAGACTCTTTGCCTGCTGTGCTCCACCTTAGGTTGGCTTGAGATTAAGAAGGCTGAATATAAATCTCGTTTACAAATTTCTGGTAGTCAAGATGCTTCCGAATTTGTATCATCACTAAGCTCTCAGTTAAAGTCTGCAACAGGACAAGCATGGGGGGATAAAAATGGTGAGTAATAATTATTGTAATACAGTATTTTTCAGTATATTTTTCTTGATTGGCTCTATCAGTAGTTTCTCTGAGCTTAGGCACTAGTATCATATGACACCTCAACTTGTACCAGGCCCTGGAGTCTCATTGTTTGATCTTGGTAGAGCCTCTCTTGTTAGCTTTTGAGGTTGATCTCTTCTGCCCTATTTTTGTTGTCTTGTGCTTTATTTCACATCTGGCCGGCTCGTTCCCCCTCCAGTGCCTTCATCATTCCTTTTCCCTTTTTATCTTTTAATTTTTGGGTGTCTACTTCTCTTCAGGATGTGTTCTATTAGGCTGTCTTCTTGCTATGTCTAGCGTCTGGTTGTTGGGTTGGGGCCCTTCATGTTTTTCCTTGGAAGTGGGGTTCTTGTTGTTTTAGCAAGGGTTCATTCTAGATGAATTTCAATCAAATATCTGAAACCAAAGTCTCATTGGCTTCAGCTATTTCAGGATTTTTTTTGGGCAAAGAATGAGGCTTCATCTTTTTAGGGGATGCATTGTTTGTCCTGCATCCGTGGTTCCTTGTTCCAAGCAGTCCTGGCTGTTTTCTCAGGCGGTCTTGTGTGAGGTTAAATTGAACCAGCTAGACATGTTACTTCAGGCTCATGATGTCAACAGGTTTGCAGCTATGTATTTTTTGGCAATACAGTACTGTATGTTGTAACAAACATTTGTGCTAGTGGTTTTTTGGCACTCAAATGGGATGCTCATGGCTCCTATAGTCACTTAGTCAATTAGCACTTAATCACTGTTCTGGTGCTGAGTGCCTTTGTGTAGGATTCACATCTCTCCTTACAGTAAGCCTATCTAATTTTCTTCCTTCTGCAGGGTAAGATAGCTTGGGAAGTTACCCAGAAAATTAGCTTGGAATGTTAAGAAATTCCTCTTACTGGTGGGTTTCTCGAGAGCTCTCCAATCTCATTCTGGCAATTTTCCACAAGTTCAAGAGCTGTAGGTTGTGATGGTGCATATATGGTGGGGATGGCAACCTGGATCCCTGGGTAGATGGGCTGACATCTGTTGGTGATTGGGTGGTATGAACTAGGGGGTTCAGCTTGGCTAATAATTGTTTACAAAGTTAGGGTCATCTTTGCTAATGTGATCCATGCAGTTGTTTGTTTTGGTGGTCTTTCTCTTGGTTATTGCACGGTGATCCTAGAACCCCAGACTCCCTTTTTGTGTACTGAGTGGACCAGATTCTGGTACTGGGTAGGCACTTGTGAATTGTTATAGCCACTAGAAAGGGCTAAGGAGTTCCCACTAGAAAGAGAAGTTTCATTTCATTCAGTGTCGATTCTGAGGGGGAACCCCGTTGGCTCCCTGAAGCTATAGGCTTGATATTAGCTATATTAGTCTGGGGCTTTCTTTTTTGATATAGATGGATTTCAGTCATATGGAGTTGTCATGCCTACCAGGAACCACGAACCAGAACCTGGTTCCCTCAGAGAGGCGAAAGGAGCATTGACCTGGAGAGCAACTGGACTGTTTTCTAAGAGAAGTTCTGGATCAGCCGGGCTGTGGTGGGTATGTGGCCCTGCGGGCCGCTCCAAGCAACAGCCTGGTGGACTCTCACAAGTCGAGCCTGGCCTCAGGCTGGGTTTGGGGAGAAGAAGAACTCCTAGAACCCTATCAAGCAGGTATCAAGCAGTTGTCCCGTCATCATCATGAAACGTGCTGTGCTGCCGCTTCTCGGGTAAGTCCCATTTTTACTTATCTTTAGGTAGTAAAGATAAGTAAAGTTTTCTGAAGGGAGCCCTGTCGGCTCCCTGGAGCCGACGAGGCTTCCCTCAGAAAACCAGCGTTGAATGTAATGAAACGCCATTTTCTGGTGAACCCCGGAGGCTCCCAGGCACCCTCCCTCCCTCTTGTCAGGGACTTGTTTTCCGCTTGTACTTCAGTTACTCGTTCCTTGTCTGTAGATCTTAGGAATCGGGCAGCGTCTGCGTTGCATGCTCGATTCTCCTTCTTGCACCGCGCCAGGTTGGTTGCCTGGTTGGAAGCCCCGGAGCTCCCCCACTTGGGTTTTAGAGACCAGGATTTTTGGGCGTTCGTCGCTTAGACCAAGGTCGAAGCAACCAAGTTCACAGGGTCGAATGGTGGGGAGGCGGGATCTTTTTGTCCTTACTTGGTCTCACGATTTGTGGGCTTTTTATGTCATTTCATCCGGTCTTAGTAGTGTTGGGAGGACTGTCAGCTCATCGGGGGTGTTGGCGGTTTCTTCTTCCCTTTGCTCAATCTCCAAACTTGTGGGCAGACGGCCAGCACGAAAGAGCAGTGCATCAGATTGATAACAATTTTCTTGTTTCCTTGTTTTTCTTGGGGGGAGTTTTTAGCTTCGGTTTCGATCTCCAGTTGCAATTTTCTTCCAGTTGTGGTCTGTTTTGGGACACTTACCTTTCTGGGTGCCTAACCCCGATCGATGGCAGACATGAATATATTCTCAAAGATTGGAGTTTTCATAGGCCATTGCTCCCTTCGCCTCTCTGAAGGAACCAGGTTCTGACTCGTGGTTCCTGGTAGGCATGACAACTCCAGATGATTGAAGTCCCAGACTAGTAGTAGTAGGCATCCATCAGTCTCAGGAGACTATGAAGTTATGCTCTGATTGTTGGTCTGGGAGGACTAATACAGCTAATATCAGTCCTATAGCTCCAGGGAGCTTCTCGGGGTCACCCAGAAAACTGTGTTTCATTACAATCAATGCTGGTTTTTTCTTACTTTAAATTTTTTTTAAGAGCAGAGGTTTGTTTTATTTCACCTATGCCCAACTACTTGGGCTGAATGGGAGAACTACGGTCTCGCTTCATGCAGGTCGGCATTTAATTCCGACCATCCAAGTGGTTGGGCACATTCCTTTCCCTCTGTCCCATCCCAAATCCTTATCCTGACCCTTTCCAAGTGCTATATAATTGTAATGGTTTGGCACTTTCTCTGATAGTTCCCTTGCCCCTTTATTTTACCTATGAATTTTTGTGTCAGTTTCATGGGGTTGATTTTTGATTGCCATGCTCCTCTTGCCTTTGTCACGAGCCAGATTCTGGTCCTTTCTTCCAATAGGTTTATTTAAGGCTCATTGCCCTGTACAAGTTGGGAGACCTTATGGTACTAGTGCCTCAGTTTGGAAAAATTACTGAGGAACTAGACAGAAAGGGGCATTTTATTACATTCAGTGATATACTTATTAATTTGTTTGCCTTTCATTTATGCATGAACAGATGTGCATTCAAATTATGGAATGGTCTTCAAGGGCAGGCAATTTTTGCAGAAATACTGTAAACTTTAAAAAGTTTAACAAAGAAAAAACAAAATGACAACAATAGGGCACCATGAGCATATCTCTCTTCCTTTAACAACAAACACATAATTTTACATGTTCTTTACAGTGAATCAAATGCCAGAGGCTCGTATAAAGAAGATAACATGACACGTGAGAGACCAGTACTGAAATATGTAATGCCTGCTAGAAGCACACATTATCAAGCCCAGAAGAAAAGACAAAGGAATGCCTGGTCACAGTATATAAGATGTTTAGAGATACATAATAGTTATAATTCATTGTATCAGGGGACAGGCAGCCAGAATGTATTCATATAGGTTAGGCTTATATTGAGATCATCCCCTCCCTCTCCAGGTTGAATTACTGATCCTGCCCAGGATACAACCCCACAACAAGCTTACTAACACCTGTGTACCTACTTACTGCTAGTTGAACAGGCACATTAGGTTATAGGAAATTCATCCAATCATTTCTGTCCCGCTTGGGATTCGAACCCGGAATTCTTAATTGTGAGTCGAGAACAAACCCGACTGTACTACTGGGACCCCTTCAACAAGGTGGATGGAGATAGGCTATTTGAAAAGGGGTAGGACGAGGTTATGGGGGCATTATATAATACCTAATGCCCAAATGAGCCAGAGATGTTGAAGAGATTTCTTCACCATTAGTGGTTGAAAATTAATAAAATTCAAACTCATTACATTACAGGGATTCCGATGGCTGTATAAGAAAACTTGTGAAGTTGTGGTGGCATCACATAGACTATATTCTTATTTTTGTTTTTTTCAGTACCGCCGAAAATAATTTATTCGTCACGGACACATGCACAGCTGAGTCAAGCCATAAATGAATTGAAACGAACGTCATACAGCTATATGAGGGTACTGTGAAGTGGTGTTTTATTATATAATCTGATGCAAAGAGATGTTACAAAATTTATGCAATCAAATTTTACTTTAGCAAAACTGATTAACTGAACTGGTTGTGAGTGGTTTTTGTTGTCACCACTCAAACAATTGTTAGGTTAATTTAAACACAAGCTACAGTATATAAAATTATGCCTATTTCTTGACTGGCCATCTCAATTGCTACTCTAGACTTATGACTGACTCACTAGGGAAATATTGAGTAGGCCAGGTTTTCATGCCTTTGTTTTACCTGTTGGGGACATGCATTGTTTAGTTAGTTTAAATCTATGACCCTCTTGTTCTTGAAATTCCGGGTCTCAGGAATTCTTCCCTATCAATTTTGTCAATTCCTGTTACTATTTTATATGTAGTGATCATATTGCCTCTTTTTTCTCCTATCTTCTAGTTTGGCATATTTAATCTCTCTAACTTCTCCTTATAGCACTTGTCTTTCAGTCCCCGGGGACAATTTAGTTGCATGTCTTTGCACCTTTTCCAGTTTGCTGGTGTGCTTTTTAAGATATAGGCACCATACAACTGCTGCACATTCCTACTTTGGTCTAACAAAAATTGTGAACAATTTCTTTAGTATTTCACTATCCATGTATTTAAAAGCGATTCTGAAATTGGAAGGCGTAGCATAGTCTCCCTGCACAATGTTCTTTATGTGGTCTTAAGATGATAGTTTTCTATCTAGAAACACTCCTAGATCTCTTTCTTTACCAAAGTTTTTGAAAGCTTTTTCACATAATTTGTAGGTTGTGTGTGGTGTATTTTCTCCTATCCCACATTCCATAACATGGCATTTATTCACATTAAATAACAATTGCTAAGTGGTGCTCCATACACTTATTTTGTCCAGGTCTTCTTGAAGGGCATGACAATTGTCTAAGTTTCCTATCTTTGCTAGTATCTTAGTATCATCAGCAAGCATACTCAAGTAATTCTGTATTCCTTCTGGTAAGTCATTTATTTAGACGATGAACATTACCAAATCAAGAACTGAACTATGTTAGAAGCCTCCTTGTCACTCATCTAGTATGTTCCAATTTCCAGAACAAGCTCTTTTGTGGAACTCTGTCGAAAGACTTTTTTCTGTGGGGACACCGGGCAGGTGCTGCTTGCCCGGTGTCCGAACCCGGAGGTTTTTCCATGGCTCTGCCTCTTTCAGGAGATCGGCCCGGTCTGGTACGAGACTGGTTCGCTCTTCTCCGCGAGTCTTCGCGTTTGGTGTTTTTGACTCGTGTTTATCACCATCTCTATGGTGATCAGGTGGCTTCCTTGCTGGCTTACCATCTGCGGGCTTCCTCTCAGCGGCAGTATGAAGTTTCCTGGCGGTCCTTTCGGTTCTTTTTGTCCCTTCGTCGTTGCTTTTCGCTTTTGGTTTGGGAGGTGTTGTCCTTTCTCTCTTGGTTATTCCAGGACCGTCATCTTATGCCTAATACTGTCACCTCGTATTGTGCGACGCTGGCAGAGCAGCTGCAGCTTGCTTTCGGTATCGATGTTACTTCTGCACCGTTTTGCAAGCTGTCTCGTGCATTGTTTCACCTCTGGCCTGCTCATGCTCCGCCTGAGTCGTCCTGGTCTTTGGACAGAGTGCTTTCCTATCTTAATTCTCCTTGGTTTGTTGTGGCCCCTTTGGTTCAGGATTGTTTAGCTAAGACTCTCTCTCTGTTGGCATTAGCCTCTGGGGGTCGTGTGGCGGAGCTTCACGCTCTTCTAAGGCGCAAAGGTTTTTGCTCTTTTGGCCGTGGTCATAGGTATGTCCGTCTACAGCCGTCTCCCTCTTTTCTGGCGAAGAATGAGACTGCTGCCTTCCGGAGGGATCCTTGGGTTGTTGATGCTTGGTTTGTCAAGGCTGGGGGTTCCTCATGTGTTGTCCGGTTGCGGCCCTCCGCTGTTATCTGCGCGCCATGGCTTCTGTGTCCCGGGACGCGCTTTGGGTTTATCCCGTTTCCCTTCTTTCCTGTTCGCGGGTTCAGGTCTCTCAGGTTGTCCGCAGGGTAATTAAATCCAGCCAGCCTGTGGTCTATCCCCAGTGCCCATGATGTTCGTAAGTTTGCTGCTCTTACTGCCATCTTTGGCAATATGTCTTTGGCTGACATTTGGGCACGAGGTTTTTGGAGGGGGTTGCTTTGTGTCGGCAGTTGCAGCGTGTTGTCTCGACTTCGAGTTGAGGAGTGGAGTCGCGACCGTGTCTTGGGTAAGTCCCCTTTTCTTTTGTTGTCTTTGGTGAAGTTGCTCCTGGGGAGCCGTAGTGGCTCCCTCCAGAAAACCAGCATTGAATGTAATGAAACGCCATTTTCTGGGCTGAGTCCCGGAGGCTCCCTGGCAACCCACCCTCCCTCCGGTCGGCAGGTTTTTCACGTTTTTTGATATCCAGCCTCAGAACTGGGGTGGGGATCTATGGCATGAGGGTCTGAGGCTCCCCCTTTCCCCCTCCCGGGGAGGGGGAAGCTGTGCAGACATGCGGCAGGGCTCGTGTGTCGTCATGCTCGTTTTTCTTTTGGGGAGTTCTGTCCACTCGTTTGATGATTTTCGTTGTTAACCAGAATAGGGGTTTGTTTTGTGGCGCTTACCTTTCTGGGTGCCTGTCCCGGTCGATGGTAGATACAGAATGCTCCCAATCACATGTGCATTTCTATGGGCCATTGCTCCTTGTGCCTCTGTGAGGGGGGCCAGGTTCTGACTCGTGGTTCCCTGGTAGGCCTAGAACTCCACCCACATCGACGGATGCAAAATAGTTAGGGTATTCATATCAGCTATGGATAGCTCCGGGGAGTCCTCTGGGACTCGCCCAGAAAATGGCATTTCATTACATTCTACACTGTTTTTTTTTGTATAGCTCCAGTTAAATGTAGTCAACCGAACCATCTCTTTTTCTGTAAAATCTCTGTGGTTCTATCATTTGGTTTTATCACCAATTTGGTTTTGATTAATTTTCCAATGTTTTGACTATGTCAACGACACAGGTCTGTAATTTAAGGACTTCTTTGGTACCGTTTTTGTATACTGGAACTATGTTAACCTTTTTCCATATATATCTGCTAAGGTTCCTGTACTTAAAAATGCTTGAAAAATCAATTGAAGTAGAATGCTCAGCTCAGATGCTCATCCTCTCAGATCCCAAGGTGAAGCTCCATCTGAACCAACTTCTTTGTTCTTACTTAGCTCTTTGAGAATTTTTTCCCCTTCATCTCCAGACACCTTTGTGTTCTATTTTGTTCTCTGAAATTTTTATTGTGTCTGGTTCTCTGAAGATTTAATTTTGAACACATGCACTTTGGAACTGTTCATTTAATGTCTCAAACATTTCATTATCATTTTCTGTAAATCTGTATCCTATTTTTAACCTCTGACTATTATTCTTTATCTGCAATTTGTTTTTAATGAATTTATAGAATAGGCATGGTCCTGTTTTACATTTGTCAACTCTCCCTTCCTCAAAATTGGCTGGTATGTTTGAGGGTTTGGCCTCTTCCTATACCGATTCCAGTTTTGTGTCTTTTGGTCTCTGGCCCTCTCTCAATTTCTGTTGAACCAATCCTGTTTCCTTGTTTTGCATCTCTGTTGTGGCATCAATTTTTTGTGCTTTTATCATATATTTCATAAGACTTGACATACATCTCATTTTCTTCCTTGCCTAACAATAAGTCTTTCCAATTGAATTCCTAAAAAACTTGCTAAGTTGCCCATAGTATGTGAGTGTAATCATGGTCCTCTTTCTAACTGACTCTCAGTAGCTCCCCTGGGTTGAAGGGTTTTCTCTTGGGTGGCTTGAGACTTGTTTAATTGGCAGGCCTATGCTGCTGGGGCTGCCATCTGATGGTTGAGCTAGTGTAAATAGTAACTTAATCAGCGATTAGTTATTAGAAATACAATTTATATATGTATACACAGTCTTCCTTGAAGGGGTAAATGCATCCAAAAGAAATGTTTTTAACTCATAAAGCTCAAGTTAGTGTCTATCCACTGTGTAAGTGTTTTGATAATATTTAACGGATCTGGCTATATTTATTAAATTTGTATATGTAACTTTTATATAGATTTATTTTTTAATTGTCAGGTTGCAGTACTTGGCTCACGTGACCAGATGTGTGTTCATCCGGAAGTTTCTAAAGAACTGAACAACAATAGCAAGGTGCACATGTGTCAGCTGAAAGTTAAGGCTAAGACCTGCTATTTTAATAATCAGGTAAATTTATGTGATGGTTAAATATGTATTTAATTTTGTTATTAATTCTTTGGCTGTTCACCCCATCACCTGATGGGGTAGCTAATTATGCTCAGACTGTGCATCCTGTCAGGTGAAGTATTAAGAGTACATTGTAAGATTTTTAAAACTCCTGTGGGTAAACAGAGCTCATGTCAGCGTTCTCAGACCTCCAGTAAACATATGCCATTTTAAAAAAAAATTGTGGACACCATTCCTTGGTGTGAGCAAGTCAGTACAGAGCGAGCACCCAACGCTGGCCCATGTAGCATGAGCTAACAATACTGCTGTGCAGCTTGTGTCCACAGCATTACTTGAAAACGATGAAACATATAAGTACCGTAACTGTTTGCTGTTTATGATGTTTACTGCTGATGCAGATTAGCCACTGCTCTCTGCCATAGTTTGGTGCATCTATGAATCATGAAACAACTTCTTGTTCCTTTAGAAAATAAACTAGTTAAAAATGATTCATAATTAGTAGTTAGTAATTAGAATGCTGATTATAATATGCCTAGAGTTAGTGATAGGTGTGATAAATTGTAGGCATTATGGGGAGTCAGGTGGTATCTTGTCAGCTGACAGGGGTATTGACACTGTGCTGTGTATGTGGATCAATTAGACCAGCTTAGTGGTTTGTTATGGTCCATAAAAATGTAGTTATGTATGTAAATAGTGTATATGCAGTGCAATAACAGCAAAAGTACTAGTTTTTCTAGGGGAAAAGCCCCTTTGGCTTTTGCCTTTGGCTTTGTGCCTGACAGCTGGGTGGACAGCGCTTCGGATTCGTAGTCCTGAGGTTCCGGGTTCGATCCCAAGTGGAGGCGGAGACAAATGGGCAAAATGTTTCTTTTACCTTTCTCTTTCTTTTCTTTTTCATGTGTTGCATGGTGGTGGACTATATGCATTTATGATTATTAGTTTATCATCCTGATTGCAGATCTTTAGTGCTATTATGTCAACTTCTCGTGGATTGGCAATCATTATTTCATTTACCTTTAGGTGTTCTTTCACCAGCACAGCAATGCCACCGGCTTTCCTAATTTTTCTGTCCTGTCTCCAGACTGAGTAGCCTCTTGGGAGTATGACCTCATTTAAAATATCTTCTTCAAGTTATGTCTCCGTGAGTGCAATAATGTCTGGTGTCTGCAGCTGTATTACATCACTTAACTCCAGTATCTTTGATCTCACTCCATCTATGTTGGTGTATGCAATTTTAAGGAACATGTTCCCCCTCTCCTTATTCTTCACTACCCCTTTCTCTAGTGATTTTGTTGATTTGCCTTTTTGTATCATTTTACTGGTCTGCCTACCCATATCACTTTGTAGTAAAAAGAATTGATTTCTTCATTCCTGCTTTCATTTAGACGTTTTGCCTCAACGAGGTTCAGTTTTAGCTTCTCTCTGTCTTCTTTTGAAAGATTTCGTCTTAACGACCATACTTTCCCTTCCTCATCACTTTGTAATTTTCTAGCATACCTTGGTACTTCTTCCATCTGTTTGGCATTATTTAGGGTGATCCTCAAAGGTTGATGTTTCCCTTTTATGTACTTTCCAATCCTCCTACAGTCACAGACATTCTTTGTGGTAGTAAGACCTTCCACGAGGACAACAATTTTATCTACTACTTTCTTTTCTTCTACAGCTCTTTCTGACCTAGATGTTATCTCCTTTTCTTTGCAAGCAAAAATTATCAGGGACTTCAATCAACTGTGTTTTGCATGAACTTCGGGTTAGATGCCAGTTCTTTTCTCACTTCCAGCCTAATGTTTGTTTTATCCTGGTTGCTGCAGTGTTTGGCTTCCTTTACTGCTTCTTCTATTTTTCCTTCTCCTTGGCCACTTGTGCATAAGGTGAGTTGCATATCCTTCCTGCACTGTTCTATTCCCTGTGTAACTTTCTCCATCTGTACTAACAAAAGCTGTTTTTCCTGTTGGATTTCCTTACCTAACCCATTATTGTCATTTATGTTTAAATTTGCTTTAACTTCTTCCAAAGGTATTTTTAAAAGTTTATTTTCCTCTTCTGTGGCTTTGCAGTTTATTTCCAATTGATTCTTGTCCTTGCATAAGTCATTCACTAACCCCTCAAGACCTGATACTTTGCTACTGAAGTGCCCATTACTTTCTATTTGTTGATTATATCTACATGATAGTTCACTATACTTTCTAATTTTGCCAATTTGTTGTGTAGACTGCTTATATCAATGCTTTCTTCATTAAAATCCCAAAAATCTAGTTCTGTTTTGTTTTCCTTCTTGCTGGTGGCCATCTTTAATGTTGTTGTCTGCACTGTAAACACTAGGGCAACTTTTTCTCAAACAATTTTTCAACTCACTTTGCACATTTGTGTTATCTCACCTATTTTTCCAAAGCACTTCACTGTTATGTTACTTGGGACAACACTCACTATCATCAACCTGTACTATAATACTTATAGTTTGGTTGGAAGTCCAGACTGCAAGGCCGTGGAGGACGCTCCCACAGCTGATCTACGACGGGGGTGTGGGTGCACTTGGGCGCTGATTACTCTGTGTGCGAATCTGAGAAGTTTTCCACGGCTCCGCCCCTTTCAGCGGGACGGACCGGTCCAGTACACAGCTGGTTCGTTCGTTCTCCTCTCTTCGTGTCTGGTCTTTTTGACGTGGGTTTATCACCATTTGTATGATGATCAGGTGGCTTCATTGATGGTGTTCCACATGAGAGCTTCGTCTTGGCAACAGTAGGAAGTTTCCTGGCGTTCTTTCTGCCATTTTTCTCTCTCTTCGTAGGTTGTCTTCTCTATCTGATCTGATTGTCTTGTCCTTTCTGGCTTGGCTTTTTCAGGATCATCATTTGATGTCTAATACTACTGTCGCCTCGTATCGTGCGGCTCAGGCGGAGTCGCTCCAGCTTTCATTCAGGGTGGATGTCACTTCTGCCACGTTCCATAAGCTTTCTCGTGCCTTGTTTCACCTCCGGCTTGCTCATGCGCTGCCTGAGCCACCCTGAGCCTTGGACAGGGTGCTCTTCTATCTTTCCTCTCCTCGGTTTGTGGTCGTCCGTTGGTTCAAGATTGTTTCTGTTGGCATTGGCCTCTTGGGATTGGGTCAGTGAGCTCCATGTTCTCCTCAGGCACAGGGGCTTTTGCTCTTTTGGTCCTGGTGGTTGGTTTGTTCGGTTGCAACCTTCTCCTTTTCTGGGGAAAAACAAGATGGCTGCTTTCCAGAGGGGTCCTGTGGTCATTGATGCTTAGTTGGTCAGTCTGAGGCTGCATCATGTGTTATGTCCATTTGCGGCTCTTTGCTGTTATCTGTGCGCTTTGGCTTCGGTGGCAGGGGATGCACTTTAGGTTGATCTGGTTTCCCTCATTCCCTATTCCAAGGCTCAGATCTCCCAGGTCATCCGCAAGGTTATTAAGTCTAGCTAGCCTGCAGTCTATCATCTTGCCCATGTTGTTAGGAAGTTTGGTATTGGCTGCCGTGTTTGACAACGTGTCCGGGGCTGATATTCGGGCGTGGGGATTTTGAAGGTCGAACAGAGTCCTGGCCACACGTTATCTGCTTAACATTCCTGCTCCTGGGCGTTCCTGTGTTGCTTTGGGTCACAGGTTGTCTTCGTGTTGGGGAGAGTGTGGTGGCCGCCTCCCAGGTAAGTCCCTCTTTTCCTTATCTTCAGTTATGTAGCTCCAAGGAGCCGAAGGGGCTCCCCACAGAAAGCCAGCGTTGAATGTAACGAAACGCCATTTTTTTCCGTTGTTTGATATTTAGCTTTCGAACTAGAGTGCTGGGTAGCCGGCGCGGGAAGTGGAGGGCTGTGCGGACGAGTGGCGTGGCAGTGGAGTGTATATTTGCATGTTTCCTTGGGATTGGAGGGAGTTCTGCCTATCTTTTCATTTTTTTCTTTGCACTTCTCTTACCATGTGTGGCTTGTTTTATTACGCCTACCTTTCTGGGTGCCTAATCCCGGTCGATGGCAAAAACCCCCAACCACAGGAAGGGGGGGGGGTTCCTTGGTTATTGCTCCCTGAAACTTCTCTGAGGGGGGCCAGGTTCTGGCTCATGGTCCCCGGTAGGTTGAACTCCATAGACTATTGCTTCGATCTAATATATCACATATTAGCCCGAATGCTCCAGGGAGCCTCCGGGGTTTACCCAGAAAATGACGTTTCATTACATTCAACGCTGGTTTTATACTGTAAATGTGCTTGATTTTTATTGTTAAACACCTGTTTACTCCAGTCATTATTGTAATGTGTACATTTTTATGAATGAAGTTTGGGATTGTGATTCTGATAACAGCCTCTGTGTGTTATGCTATTAAATTGTGACACTCTTATATGATTACTGAACTGTAATTTTTATTTAAACTTGCCAATTATAAGTGTATAAACATTTAGGAATAAAGTTTTTTTATTTGATTTGACATTCAATTAATATTTTAAAACTTTGCTCCTTTTAGGTAGATGCAAAAAAAGGTGAACCAGAGCTCCGTCAAGGAGTGCTGGACCTTGAAGACTTGGTTAAGTTTGGCAAGAAGAAATCTTTCTGTCCATATTACATGGCACGAGAAATGAAGCAGGATGCAGACATCATTTTCATGCCCTATAATTACCTACTTGACCCCAAGAGTCGTAAGGCACATGGTGTTGAACTGCAGGTCTGAATTTATAATCAGTTTATTCCTTACAATGTGTAAATTATTCAGATGTAACTAACAATTAGAAAAATTTGAAAAACATTTGGATTTTTTTAACTTGCACCCAGTACAGGTTTAAATATTAAAATATTTTCCATCTTCTGTACTGTACAGTATTTCCAAGGGTTTTTATCTGGGGAGGGCCCCATCAGTAGCCTGGAAGCATCCAAGCCTCGAGGACACAACATACCTTATGAATCACGAGTATCCACCAGGGGCCAGAATCAGAATCTGGCCCACTCATAGAGATGAAAGGGAGACTGGAGATCAGAGATCATCACGGTTGCACAAATTTGTAACCTTGATCAAACAATGCAAATAGTTGTTACCATGGTGAAATCACCATCTAGATACAGGAGTGAACGACATGGAAGAAAATGTAGAATAGAACCAATGAAGAGCAGAGGTGCCATAGGCACAATCAGAGAACACTGTATAAACATCAGAGGTCCGCGGTTGTTCAACGTCCTCCCAGCAAGCATAAGAAATATTGCCGGAACAACCGTGGACATTTTCAAGAGGAAACTAGATTTATTCCTCCAAGGAGTGCCGGACCAACCGGGCTGTGGTGGGTATGTGGGCCTGCGGGCCGCTCCAAGCAACAGCCTGGTGGACCAAACTCTCACAAGTCGAGCCTGGCCTCGGGCCGGGCTTGGGGAGTAGACGAACTCCCAGAACCCCATCAACCAGGTATCAGGTATACACTTGCTTGTCACCAGATGGCAGCCCAATCAACCCCAGATTTTGGCCAGCCAGTCAGCTCATTCACAAGCCTGGTGCATTTATATGGACATTCAGCTCCTGAGGGTCCTCTGAGTTCTTTCAACTTTAAAATAAATGGAGTTAGCCATCCCCGGGACAATAGGTTGGTGTGGGCCCATTGCTGGCGTTCGTTCCATATTTAGCTTAAAATGTGTATTCTGCCACCCTCATTACATGTGCCCTCAGTTGACATTTCGTCTGGGTTGTGGTAGCCAGTCAGCCTTATTTTGTGAAGGTTGTCTATCCCGTTGGGTTTGGGTTGCTGCCTCTTGAGGTATCTTGCTTCCTGGTAGTGCCTGGGCTTTGATCCCTTTGTAAGGCCTGTTGATTGGTAGTACTAGTTTATAGCAATTTGTTATTATGTTCTTGGATCCATCTTCCTGATGCTTTGACAAGTGTGTGTTTCAGGTAGCATAAGTAACAGCATGTCCCAGGCGACCTACACCTTCCTTCAGTGGGTGGCTGTAAGGTCGTGGTTAGTGTCTACATTGTTGAAACACTGACCTCTTTGCTGGTCTGTGGACAGTTAGGCATTGGTATCATCTTTAGGTACCATTCTTAGTAAACTACCAGGCATAATTATTGCCATGTGGCCCCAAGGCCTTTGGGCCACCAGACATCTGGGGCCCTGGGCCTCCGATGGGTACTCACGTTACTGCACCTCTTGAGGTTGGGAATTCTTTCATCCTCTGGTGTGCAGCATCGTTACTATTTCACTTCTGTTTTGTTGAGTCATCCTTCCAGTTGGTATTATACCAGGTGGTGTCTGCGCTACAGAACTGAACCTCCTGGTTTTTGCTATAGCAGCCCATTCTGGATCTGAGTGGTAGGAGCTAAATCCCCTGTTCTAACTGGAGAATGTTAGATGGTATTGTGTCAAGTTCACTCGGTTCCTTTCTGATGCTTCTTCATCTACCGTTTGGTGGGCCGGTTCATATGGCTTCTGTTTGCTTGGCTTCTTGGTCTTCCCTGTTATTTTGAACCCATGGGAACCTTGTGTCCAGGGTCTTCAGGCTCTGATGGAGGGGGGGGGGGGTGGTAGTTAGTGGGGAAATCTTCAATGGTTGCTCTATCCAGGTAACAGGCAATTCTTTTCTGGGGGGAGCCCCTACGGCTTCCCCGGAGCTATCCATGGCTGATATGGATACCCTAACTATTTTGCATCAGTCGATGTGGGTGGAGTTCTAGGCCTACCGGGGACCACGAGCCAGAACCTGGCCCCCTCAGAGAGGCACGGGGAGCAATGGCCCATAGAAATGCACATGTGATTTGGAGCATTCTATATCCGCCGTCGACCGGGACAGGCACCCAGAAAGGTAAGCGCCACAAAACAAACCCCTATTCTGGTTAACAACAAAAATCGACAAACGAGTGGACAGAACTCCCCCAGGAAAACGAACTAACAAGCATGACGTCACACGAGCCGCGCCGCATGTCTGCGCAGCTCCCCCCTCCCCGGGAGGGGGAAGGGGGGGAGCTGAATGTAATGAAATGGCATTTCATTACATTCAACGCTGTTTTTTTCTAGCACCATAGTATTATTTATATAATAATTGCAGCCTTACTTAACTCTACACTCATTCATACATTCTGTGCTTGAGACAATTTATTAATGGCCTGAAAACTTGAGTTAGCTTTTTCAGCATATGTAATATTAAGAGGATTTGTCAAAAATTAAAAACTGTTAATAAGATAATTATTTTCAGGGTAATATTGTCATATTTGATGAAGCTCATAATGTGGAGAAAGTTTGTGAAGAAGCTGCTTCACTCCAGATACGATCAACAGACTTGGCTCTCTGCATTGACGAAGTTACTCAGGTGAGTGTAGAAGTACGTGTATTGCTAGTGTGTGAAAATTTGTAATTTTTAGTATAAAAGCAGTTACATTTTCTTTAAATTTTTTTATGTCTACTTTTCTGGGGGTAGCCCCTACAACTCAGGTTAGGCCATAGGGGCCAGTTTTTGAGCAGCGCTTCCTTTGGAGCCGACGTTGTCTGGTCGGTACGATGCTCACTTTGCTCATTGGCGGCTTCTCGTAAGGGGTGTTGGCCCTTTCGTAGGTCGCCCAATTAACAGGGCAATGGGGTGGGAGGCTCGCGCTGGTTGCTCACGCCTGGTCCTGTGATTTGTGGGCGTTTCAGGTTGTCTCCTGTGGCCTGTGGTGGGGTTGGGGGGCTCCGCCTTCGGGAGGTAAGGGGCAGGTAGAGCAGGCATCTTTCCCTGCGCTCCATTGGTTCATTTTGGAGTGGGTGCTCTAGAGCATGGTCAAAACAACCTCGGATGGGTTTCCCGCCTGTTTCCAGTGTCAAAACAGGACTGTGTGGATCTTTGGTTCATTCTGGACTTGTCCCATCTGAACCCCTGGATTCCTTTCCCCTCCTTTCGGATGACCACCCTGTCTTAGGTCTGGCTCAGGTCCATCGGGTGCTTGGATGAGGTCTTTGGAGCTCTGGGATGCGTATTGACATGTTCCCATTCATCCGGGGTTTAGGGACTGGCTAGGTTTTCTTGTGGGGTGGCAGGCTTGCCTCTTTTGTTGCCTTCTTTTTGGCTTGAATTTGGCACCTCGTGTATTCACATGTCTTACCCGGGTCGTGGTGACCCAGCTGCATCTGCTAAGGGTTCGAGTTCTGGCCTACCTCGACGACTGGTTGGTGTGAGCTCTCAGCTGGTCTTCTTGTCTGCTTGCCAGGGGTGTGGTTCTTTCTCAGCTCGCCGGGTGCTGGTTCCTACTGAATTTGGAAGAAGTCCATTCTGGTTCCTTCCCAGGTTTGGACCTGGCTTGGCCTTGTGTTGGACTCTCGGACCACTTCCCTGTCTTCCTCCAGAGGCATTGCTGCGACTTCGGTCTTGTCTTCAGCTGTTTCTGGGGGAGGGGTTCTCCCGGGTCACTCAGAGTTTGCTCGACCAGTTGTGCGGGAGTCTGAACTATGTCATGCTGGTTTACCTGCCGGATCGGGTCTGGCTTCGGCATCTATTCTGGTTCCTACGGGGACGTCCCTTACGTATGTTGCTGGGTTCGACCTTCGTGGGCCTTACGTCAGTTGCTGCATTGCCAGCTTCCTCTTCGGATATTTCGGGGTTCAGTGCTGTGGCGCCTACCCGAGCCCTCGCTCGATGTATTCACGGATGCCTCGTCTCTTGGCTGGGGTTTTATGACCAGTGCTCATCAGGGCGGCTAGGGGCAGTGGGATCTGTCCTTCCGTCGGGCTCATAGCACGGTGCAGGAGTTTGCGGTAGTTTGGCTGTTGCTTTGGAGGGTTCGAGTTGCATGGGGTTCCATGATCCAGCTCTATATGAACTGCTCTACCGGTGGTTTATTGTCTGAATCGCAGGGGGTTCTCTTCATTCCTTGGCTATTTAGGGCTGGTTACTTCGAGTGACTGGTCTGCTTGATTCTCGGGGTTTGGCTCTATTTGGTTCATATCCAGGGAGTGTTCAACATCCTAGCAGACAGCCTGTCTCGGTTCATTCCCCCCTGTCCATAGAATGGACTGTTGACGCCGACTCTTTCAGTTGGCTCTGCTGGACGTACAGGCTCCCGGAGGTGGAGCTCTTCGCGTTGGCGTGTTCTCGGCATCTCTCAATATATGTGGCTCCCTTCCCCGACTGCAGTGCCGTCGCGGCGGACGCCTTTCAGCAGGACTGGTCGAGGTGGCAGTTACCTATACCTCTACCCCCAGTCCAGTTGTTGCTTTGGATCCTGGCTTGGTTGGAGACTTAACAGGGGAGAGTAGTTCTAGTGGCCCCTTGGTAACCGCCTTGGTTTCAGGCACTGCTTGCTCGGTGTCCGAACCCAGGGTGTTTTCCTTGGCTCTGCCTCTTTCAGCAGATTGGACCAGTCCGTTACATGGCTGGTTCAATCTACTCTTCCGCTTTTCGCGTCTGGTCTTTTTGACGCAGGTGGGGAGGGCTGTGCGGACAAGCAACGAAGTGGTGATGGTGTATAACGTTTGCTTGTTTCTTTGGATGTTGCGTGATTTCTGCCTCTCTGTTCGGTCTTCCGTTGCAATTTTCTTTCCAAGTGGGGTTTATTTTGTTATGCTTACCTTTCTGGGTGCCTAACCCCGGTCGATGGCAGACACGAAATGCCCCCAAATACATGAAGGTTTCCATAGGCTATTGCTTCCTGTGCCTCTCTGAGGAGGTCAGGTTCTAGCTCATGGTCCCAAGTAGGCTGTACTCCAATTGACTGATGCCCCCAGACTAATATAACACATATCAGTCTGATAGCTCCAGGGAGCCTCCGGGGCTCACCCAGAAAATGGCATTTCATTACATTCAACTCTGATTTTTTTCACATCTATCATGGTTCTAACTAATTTTCTTTTCATTTGGTTCTTACCGCTAACTTTATTAGGCCCTATGGTGACTTACTTATGCTAAGAGTATAAAAAAATGTCTAAAAAAATATGAGAATGTTTATAGAAGTTTAATGGTGGTGAGCACTGAAAGACAGCTACTGCAGAACTGACTCATTCATTATGGGTGCTGACATTCGAGTGTCGAGCAAACGGTCCACTATCGAGCACGAACACAGCACTCATGTTGAATTGTACGAGTTGATAGTGGTTTGAGTACCGAGGTTCCTCTACAGGTACTGTACTTTTAAAATGCAAATGGATTTGAAATGGTAAAATGAGGAAACTGTATGGGGGATTTAAAAAAGGACAAACCATTTCTTTGGAAATTTCTTCATATTTCTCAGTTGGTGAATACTCTGGGGAAGGGTGTACGTGTTACTAGCCTAACCCCTGAAAGTCCTAGGGGTGATGTGTTCTTTGGGGTGAATATGTCATAAAACTTTAGATGGGTCAATGTGCAGCTAAGTAAAAAAAAAAAAAATTACTGTATATTGAATGTAGCTTAATCATTTGAAATAATATTTATTTATTTATCAGGTAATGAAGAAACTTCAGGACATCAGTGAAGGATCAGATATTGCAGCTAATGACTCTAGTCAAGCTTTACCTGAAGATTTCAATCCACATGATCTTTATACATTAAAAGCACTCTTCTTAGAACTTGAAAAGGTAATTTGAATTATTGTTTTCATCTTGTTGTGCATCTTTATACTAATTGGTGTATCACTGAGACTAAACTTCACAGGTACAGTGGAGCTCTGCTGTAATGGATACTTACATTATGGATCTCCAGGTGAACCGAAATGGATCTGAGAGCAAGATGGCCAACACAGAAGTTTAGAAAAAAAAAACATTACATACCCACGAGTGAAGACTCCCTGTACTGTTTTTCCTGATGTGGTTGTTTAACAATTTAGGTTGTCTTTGCCTTGCTTGCTATATCATTTTTGTATTGCCCGTCTCCTCTTCTCACCCCGACATATTCATTCCTTGCACTCTGGTATCTTACTCTGCTCACAAGTGTCCTGTTATTTCTATAGTTTCTCCATGCCCTTGTACTCTGTTGCTTTGCTAGCTTACATCTCTGATTAAACCATGAGTTTCTCATCTGCATTTTGTTTTTTTCCTTTTGGACCGGGACAAACTTGTCTGCTGCCTCCTTACACTTCTGTGTGATGTAGTCCATCATGTCTTGGGCCGTCTTTTCCCTGAGCTTTGTTTCCCCAGTTATATCTATTAGGAATTTTCTTATCTCCTCATAGTTTCTCTTTCGGAATGCCAGCCTTTTGTTTTCAGGTCCCTTCTTTGAGTTCATTAACACTTCTTTGACCAGGTACTCAAATGTCAGTACACTATGATCTCTCATTCCTACTGGGGACTCGAAACTGATTTCCCTTATGTTGGAGTCATTCAGAGTGAAGACTAGGTTGAGTCTCGCTGGTTCATTGTTGCTTCTCATTCTTGTGGATCCCCTGACATGCTGGCTTAAAAAGTTTTTTGCCGCCACCTCCAATAGTTTAGCTCTCTACGTATTCTCACCTCCATGCGAATCCTTGTTCTCCCAGTCTGTCATTCTGTGATTGAAGTCCCCAATGATGAGCAGATGGGATCTATTTCTACAGGCAGTAGAGGCTGCCCTCTCAATTATAGTTGATAGTTGATAGTATATAGTTGCCATGTTGTTGTGATAATAGATAGTTGATAGTATAGTTGCCATGTTGTTGTTTTCATACTCTTGCCTGTGTCTTCTGTTGTATCATTGTCATGTCGGTGTGTACATCACACCCGGTAAGAGATTGCAATGAGTGCAAGGATGGACACGAAGATATGTCTAGAACAATTCCTCTATTCACATTTAAGATTACCAAGGTCAGCATTGTGTAGGTCCCATAGTTCACATCCGGACAAGCTTAGACATTGACTGTTGAACAACTTTTCTTTTGGCAAGGCATCACGATGACCAAATTCACTATTGATGACATTTGTTGTGACCTTTAGATATCTAATTGCATGATAAAAATTGACAAGTGGGCCCAGTGAAGGTATAATATGCTCCATTATTCTTTCTTACCAGGCTGTAGATGCTATAGCACTTTCATCTGATGGATCTGGATCCACTTTTCCAGGCAGCTTTATGTTTGAACTTCTAGAGAAGGCAGACATTACTTACCATAAGAAAACTATTATTCTGGAGATTTTGGACAAGCTGGTAAGTTTAATGTAGAATGTGTTGTTTAATACAAAGTACAAATTCATGGTTGTTTATAGAAAGCACAAATGAATACCAATTATACAAAGCCCATGTACACTATCATAATTGTTTGTGTGTAAATATACTGTTATGGCTGTAGCACAAAAATTAAGCATATAAAACTGGCTTTGAATGTAATGAAATGCCAATTTCTGGGTGAGCCCTGTGTCTCTGAAGCTACTATCTCTGATAGTGTATCATACCACTAATCCCATCAGTCACGGAGCTCTATGGCCTACTGGGAGCCAAGAGCCAGAACCTGGCCCCCTCACAGAGGTGCAGGAAGCAGTGACATTATATATTAAGTAACTCATTTATGGCACCACCGAGGAAGGCACCCAGAAAGTCGGCGAAACAAAACAAACCACTGCTGGCTTTAAACGAGACCACAGCCTCCAGAATGGCTATAGAACAACTAACAATGTAAACAAACAATTGAAATTTCATGAAACTAGCACCAGCTTGTTTGCCCCACCTCACCATTCATTTGGTGGGAGGAGGGAGGCAGCCAGGAGTAAGCCAGCTGCTCCACCCTCAATTTGATGAAGATGCAAACCTGATGACCTGAAGAGAGGTAGGGTGTCGGGAAGTCAATGGGGCTCACCCAGAAATTGGTGCTTCATTATATTCAATGCTAGTTTTCTGGGGAAAAGCCCTTGTGGCTCCCTGAAGCTAACTACCCATGGAGAAGAGTCAGTAGGCAAGCACCAGGGAGAAGAGAGAACTGCCAACACAAAAACGATGAAGAGCCGCCTGGCTGAAAAAAGCCAAGCCAAGACCACAGAAGACCACCAAAGCCTAGGCACCCCAACAGGAAACAGGACTTCCCAAACCCAGGACAACTGGAACCCCCACGCCCATAGGATGGTAATGAAGAAACTGCGAACAACCTGAAAAGGAAAAGTCTTGGAACAAGGGACCGAGGAGACTGGATCAACCCACAATTAGGAATCAAATTTCTAGTTTTATGGAAAATAATGAGTTGCACAACCCAGGACAACATGGATTTAGAGCGGGAAGATCCTGTCTGTCACAGTTACTCAACCACTATGACAAAATCACAGAAGCTCTAGAAGAAAGGGAAAATGCAGATGTTGTATACACAGACTTTTGCAAAGGCGTTCAACAAATGTGTGCATGGGGTGATAGCACACAAAATGAGGTCAATGGGAATAACTGGTAAAGTAGGATGCTGGATACTCAATTTCCTGTCGAACAGAACACAGAGTAACAGTCAATAAAATAAAATCGAGTCCAAGCGAAGTTAAAAGCTCTGTACCTCAAGGTACAGTCCTTGCACCGCAACTGTTCCTTATTCTCATATCAGATATAGACAAAAATACACGTCACAGCTTCATGTCATCCTTCGCAGATGACACAAAAATCAGTATGAAAATTACCTCTGCTGAAGACATTGAAAAATTACAAGCAGATATCAACAAAGTTTTCGATTGGGCAGCAGAAAATAACATGATGTTTAACAGATAAATTTCAGGTACTCAGGTACGGCAAAAATGAGGATCTGAAACATAATACAGGGTACAAAACACAATCGAATTTGCCTATAGTAAAAAAACAGTATGTCAAGGATTTGGGAATAATGATGTCCGACGATCTAATGTTTAGGGAGCATAACCAAGCAAATATTGCGTCGGCCAGAAAAATGATAGGATGGATTACGAGACCTTTCAAATCCAGGGATCCCATCACATTGGTTGTACTCTTTAAATCACATATGTTGTCCCGTCTTGAGTACTGCTCAGTACTCACCTCCCCCTTCAGAGCAAGAGAGATTGCTGAAATAGAGGGAATACAGAGAACATATACAGCACACATAGACGAGATAAAGCACCTAAATTATTGGGATCGTCTCAAAGCTCTCCAAATGTACTCTCTAGAAAGGAGACGAGAGAGATACCAAATAATATACACATGGAAGATACTGGAGGGCCAGGTCCCAAATCTACACAGTAAAATAACAATGTACTGCAGTGAATGATTTGGAAGAAAATGCAGGATTGAACCAGTGAAGAGCAGAGGTGCCATAGACACAATCAGAGAACACTGTATAAACATCAGAGGTCCGCAATTGTTCAACGTCCTCCCAGCGAGCATAAGAAATATTGCCGGAACAACAGTGGACATCTTCAAGAAGAAACTAGATTGTTTCCTCCAAGGTGTGCCGGACCAACTGGGCTGTGGTGGGGTCCACAGTTGCTTGGAGCGGTCCTGTGGGCCGCTCCAAGCAACAGCCTGGTGGACCAAATTCTCACAAGTCAAACCTAGCCTCGGGCCGGGCTTGGGGAGTAGAACTCCCAGAACCCCATCAACCAGGTATCAACCAGACTTCGGAGGCTGTTCTGGTATCTTCGGGGCAGCCCCTTTTACCGCTCTCGCGATTGTTGGGTTCGACCTCTGGGATCCTTGTGTCGGTTGCTGCATCTTCAGGTTTTTTGGGGTTTGGTGCTTTGGTGCCTTCCCCTTCCCCTCGCTCGATGTGTTCACAGACACCTTGTCTCTCGGCTGGGGTTTTGTAACCAGCACTCACCAGGCCAGCCAGGGGCATTGGGCTCTGTCCTTCCGTTGGGCTTACAGCACAGTGCGGGAGTTTGCGGCTGTGTGGCAGGCACTGCGACTGATTCGGTTGCCTTGGGGCTTGGTGATTCGACTCCATTCGGAATGCTCATCTGTGGTTCGTTGTCTCAACCGGGGGAGGGTCTCTGCTGTCTATGGCTCTTTGGGACTGGTTGCTTTGGGTAGCTCTTCTACCGAGTTCTCGGGGTTTAGCTTTCCTGCGCGGTTCACATTCAGTGTATGTACAGTGTCCTGGCGGATGGCCTATCTCACTTCATTCCTCTTTCTACAGAGTGGACGGTCGACGCTGCCTCATTCCTGTGGCTTTGTCGGACGATCAGCTGCACGGAGGTGGACCTCTTTATGTCGGCTTAGTAAAGCGCCTTCCCATATATGTGTCGCTGTTTCCCGACTGCGAGGCATTCGTGGTGGATGCTTTCCAGCAGGACTGGTCGAAATGGGCTGGCCCCATGGGCCAGCCACCATGGGCTGGCCTCATTGGTGGCCAGCCACCAATGGGCTGGCCACCGTGGGCTGGCCCCATGGTGGCCAGCCTATCTTTGGTTTCAGATACTGCTTGCATGGTGTCCGAACCTGAGGGTTTTTCTGCGGCTCTGCTTCTTTCAGCAGGTTGGGCCCGTGAGGTACCTTGCTACTTTGGCTTACTCTTCTGCACTTTGCATCTGGGTTTTCTGATGTGGGTGTATCGCCAATTGTATGATCAGGTGGCTTCATTGATGGTGTCCCACCTGCAGTCTGCCTCTCAACGATAGTATGAAGTCTCCGGGTGGTCTTTCTGCCATTTCCTTTCCTTTGTAGGATTTTGTCTGTGTCTGTTCCAGTTGTTTTGTCCTCTCTTTCAGGACTGGTGTCTCGTGCCGAATACTGTCTCCTCTTTTCCCTTTTCCCTTTGCAAGCTGCTTCAACTTGAGTTCGGGGCGGATGTCACTTCGTTCCGTTCTGCAAGCTCTCGTGCGTTTTTTCACCTCTAGCCTGCTCATGCGCTGCCCAAGCCCTTTTGGTGTTTGGACCGGGGGGGCTCTTGTTTCTCTCTTCTCCATGGTTTGTAGTGGTCCCTTCTGTCTGGGATTATTTTCTCAAGGATTTGATTTTGTTGGCTTTAGCCTCTGGAGGTTGGGTGGGGGAACTTCATGCTCTTGGTTCCCTGTTCCAGGGCTCGTGTCTCTCAGGTTGTCTGCAGGGTTATCAAGTCTAGCCAGCCTGCAATCTACCTTTATGCCCCATGATGTGAGTAAGTATGCAGCTCTGGCTACTGTCTTTGGTAATATATCTTGGATACATATTGGGGGGGGGGGGGGGGTTGGAAATCGAAGAGGGTCCTAGCCACCAGATATTTTGTTAACGTCCTGGACCCTCTACGGCCTTGTGTTGCCTTGGGACGTCTGTTGCCGCCAGTTGTCTCGTCTTCATCGTGAGACCTGCGGTGCTGCCGCTTCCTGGGTAAGTCCCTGTTTTTACTTATCTGTGGTTAGATGGCTTTAGGGAGCTGACGAAGCTCCCCTCAGAAAACCAGCATTGAATGTAATGAAACTCCATTTTCTGGGTGAGCTCCAGAGTCTCTCTGACACCCCTCCCCCCCTTTTGTCAGAGGTTTTAATTACGTATTTTTTTAACTGGGGGGGGGGGGGGGAGTGGTTCAGCACCAAACTAATATGGCACATGTCAGTTTGATAGCTTCAGGGAGCCTCCGGGGCTCGCCCAGAAAATGACATTTCGTTACATTCAATGCTGTTTTTTTTTTTTTGGTTAGTTGTAGTCACTGATGATTTATTGATGTTCCCATTTCTGGACTGTACAATAAGATAAATTATACCAATCATGATGAATGTGTGTGTTTAATTATTTTTCTTCTTAATTCAAAGGCAGGAAGTTATGCAGATAAATTTATGTCTCTGCTGAGAGACCCAATGTTCAATTGTGATGCTTTGCTGGAGCTATCTAACTCATAACTCCATGTACTTAACATGTGAAATACAAATATACATAATCAAAGGAGTTTTATTGTAGCTTATTCTTTACTTACAGATACAGTACTTGACAACAACCAGTGCTTCCCCATTTCAGCGTAAAGGAGCTGGTCTTCAGAAGTTTTCTGACTTAATAAAGATTGTTTTTAGCAAAGATAAATTTTCACTTCAACACATGGAATTTGTAAAACAGTGCTATAAGGTAAATTATAATATGCTATCATAAATATTGTGTTTTAACTCTGCTTTACATGTATATGCATGCTCAGGAATTTGATGCATACATATATTCTAGTATTTTGTGTATATGTATGTACTGTATACACACACATGTCTGCTTCTCTGGAGGGAGAAATAGACATGTGGCTCTAGTGGCTCCCTGTAGCTAGCCACTCTGGTTAGCTCCACACTATTAAGTCACACCTGGCCTTTGTGAGTCAGTAATGCTGGAAACCAGAGACCAAAACCTGGCCCCCCTCTCACAAAGCTACAAGGGATCAGGATTCACCAGAACTTAGGAATCACCACCTGAAAAAGGAGTGAAGCAAAACAGACAACAGAAAGGTTAGAAGTAAACAAACTACTCGGCATATAATCCACCCAGTAGTTAGATCATTCACCCTCTAGTACCAGCTGCCTACCCAAAGAGCTGCGCATTTATGTTCATTTGGTGTCTATTTTTGGCGAGTCACTATCTAGGAGTGAGGCCTATCAAACAGCAGCTGCTTTATGCTTGTTTTCCTGTATGCGGCTTGGTACCTCTGGATGCTCCACTGAGGGGCCCCAGTGGTATTTAGACATGTGGAATTGAGTGACTAGTGGTTTTCATTTGCTCCAGGTTTGCCCCCCCCCCCCCTTTCTCCATCCCCATGTC
This sequence comes from Procambarus clarkii, assembly GCF_040958095.1. Classification (NCBI taxonomy): domain Eukaryota; kingdom Metazoa; phylum Arthropoda; class Malacostraca; order Decapoda; family Cambaridae; genus Procambarus; species Procambarus clarkii. The sequence goes on along the minus strand of NC_091217.1, from coordinate 12,753,110 downwards.
ATCTGGCTCGGTGCACCTGGCCTCTTTTTCCCCTTCTCTGGGTTTCAACACTTTTGAGAGTTTCAGAGTTTGCTGTGTTTGTCCCTGGTTTTGATTTGGCTTGTTCATTTTCCCTTTTGTCTACCTCCACATTTGTGTTTTCTTCCTCAATGATGTTCTGTCCCTGCTGCTTGGGACCTGTTTTCTTGGGTCAGAAACATGCTTGTTGTGGGTCTAGGGACACTTCTGTTTGGGTCAGATTCTCGGGCCATAGTGCTTTCTCCAGCGTTCCCCCCCTTCTTGTTGGCACTGTTCTCATGCATTACACAGGAGTAATTGCTTAAGTGTAATTACAGGATGAGAGCTATGCTTGTGGAGTCCCGACCTCCCAGTACTATGCTCTTTGTCATATGATGCTTTGTAACTACTGACAGTTTTGGCATCCACCACCTTCTCATTTATTTCAATCATCTATAACTTAGTTTGCAAAACAACTTTCCAATGTTTTACTCGGGGAAGCCCCTTCGGTTTTATGAAGTTATCCGGGCTGATATGAACGTATTAGACCGTGGCATCAGTCAAAGTGAATGGAGTTCTGCCTATCGGGGACCATGAGCCAGAACCTGGCCCCCCTCAGAGAGGCACGAGGAGCAATGACCTATAGAAACCTCCGTGTTGTTGGAAGCATTCTATGTCTGCCATCGACCGGGTCAAGCACCCAGAATGGTAGGCACCTCAAAACTAACCTTACCTGGTTAAAAAAAATTGCTACTGAAAGCCGAACTGTTGAACAGAACTCCCCAAACTAAGACGAGCAATCTAGCATGACGTCACAACCGTCACTGTGCTGCTGTCTACGCAGCTTCCCCCTCCCCTGGCGTGATAGGGGCTGACTTGAGTGCGCTTGCACCCATTTGATCCCAACTGGTTTCTAGGCAGTTGTGCGAGTCTGGTCCTTGACAGTGCTCAGTGCTGTGGTCCTGTTCTGAGGTAGTGTGTGAATCAGGAGTAATTTCACAAGTACTGTACTCGGGCTGCATGCGCCTCAGGTTATCTTCCCTAGGTGCCCTGTAAATACTACCCTTGTGGCTTGGGGTTACCTTCCCTAGGTTCCCTGTAAGTACTACCGTTGTGGCTTGGGGTTACCTTCCACAAGTTGCTTGGGACCTACCTCCACTGTGGTCTTTTGCTGCTTGGTAATTGCCTGCCCTTGGAGTCAGCTGGGGCATTTCTTACGCCACTGTTTGCCTCTGGGTAGGAGGTAGTTTCGTCACTGGTAGGGGCGCAAGGTACTAATATAGCAGCTGGTTCTGATCTGCCTGGGGATGTTGTATGCTTAAGGAGTTTTCCTTTTATTTTTGTTTTCTGCCTGGTGGGGTGGGGGGGGGAGTCTGCCCTTTGTGTTATTGACCTGTGTGTATATGTATGTGAAATTACCTGAGTGTAGTTACAGGATGAGAGCTATGCTCGTGGTGTCCCGTATTCCTAGCACTCTTTGTCGTATAACGCTTTGAAACTACTGACAGTTTTGGCTTCCACCACCTTCTCACCTAATTTGTTCCAACCGTCTGCCACTCTGTTTGCGAAAGTGAATTTTCTTATATTTCTTCGGCATCTGTGTTTAGCTAGTTTAAATCTATGGCCTCTTGTTCTTGAAGTTCAGGTCTCGGGGAAATCTTCCCTAATCAATTTTATCAATTCCTGTTACTATTTTGTACGTAGTGATCATATCGCCTCTTTTTCGTCTGTCTTTTAGTTTTTGCATATTTAATGCCTCTAACCTCTCCTTGTAGCTCTTGCCCTTAGTTCTGGGAGACACTTAGTGGCATGTCTTTGACATGCCACTAAGATGTGACTGTTTCTGACATGGTTGCTATCTTGAAACTGAGGTTGCCCACGGCCGTATGGCATACTGGGAATTCTTTAAAGATGGCGGATGCTCACTGGAGGCCTCAGGTCTCCATCTTACACCCATGTGACCAGGCGCCAGTTTTGAATCCTATGATATACCTTCGAGTGCCTCATGGCACTATGTACACCCCTGATCGAGTGCCTTAACCCTTAAACTGCGCAACACGTCATATGCAGGGTTGAATAACTTGCAATAAATATGACGCGATGGAGTACTACACAAGATTTAAACGGCCCGCGGATACACAGGGTTCACCTCGCCTTCATCAGGGCTCTTGGCATAAACAGACGCCATTTAAAAAAAAAATTGTGGGCCACATTCCCAGGTATGAGCGAGCCACCAAGGCTGGCGCACGCAGCATGAGCTCACAGCACTGCTGTTCAGCTTGTGACCCACAGCATCGCCCAAAAAGCCATAATATATATGTTCATGCTATTATTTAGCGATGATAGTATTACAGAAGACCCCTGACTGTGATCAAAATGACCAGGATTCTGACAATAGCAGGATTGTTGTGATAATTAGGGCTATAGTGGGAGGAGTAATCTTGGTGGGGAGGGAGGTAGCATTGTCTGCTGACTCTGTGTGACCACCTTTTACTCTAGACTCACTATAGCAGCTTAGTTGTTCTCTATGGTGAACAAAACATGCAGATACTTATATATAATGTCTGTATATAGTGAATAAAAGCAAAAACAGTATGGTTATCTTGAGGTTATCTTGAGATGATTTCGGGGCTTTTTTTTTTAGTGTCCCCGCGGCCTGGTCCTCGACCAGGCCTCCACCCCCAGGAAGCAGCCCTTGTCAGCTGACTAACACCCAGGTACCTATTTTACTGCTAGGTAGCAGAGGCATAGAGTGAAAGAAACTCTGCCCATTGTTTCTCGCCGGCGCCCGGGATTGAACCCGGGACCACAGGAACACAAGTCCAGTGAGCTGTCCGCTCGGCCGACCGGCTCCCTGGTGGGAGGAGAATGTGGGCGAGTGAGGTGTTGAGGAAGTGAGTGGCTGGCTGGTGTGTTGTGGTCACTCCTTGTTGCTTTTTGACTCATAATACCAACTTAGTGGTTCATTATGGTGAACAAAACATGCAGATACTTATATATAACTTGTGTATATAGTGTAATAACCGACAAAGTATTTGTTCACTGTTTGATGAACATAATAATTGAATCAACAGTATACACACCATAATTTTGAGTACAGCGATGATTCACACATTTTATTATATAAATATATCACACTACACATTATTGAATAATATTACAGTAAAAAAACAGAAAAATCAATCAAGAGACATTGAAATAATTAGGTAATTATCTCTTTGTGGCCACTCCTGCATGACAGCTGGGGCGGAGCACGTCTGGGACGCCTGTTTTTTGCCAGACTTCCCCGCCCTATAGCGGGAAAAATATGCCACTTACAATTTTTTTATTATTTTTCCCATGATCAGAGAACACAAATTAACAGGTTTAGAAGAAATTTTTTTTTTGTTATGCGCCTGTGGGTGACGATGGCCAAATAGCCCTTAGCAACACAAGGGTTAAGGCACCATGTGCAGTTCAAGGGTTAAGTTTGAAAATATTTTCTTTTGTGAATTTAAATGTACATTATAATTAATACAAATGTTACATAATGTATTGATGGAGCGCAAAAGCCTAGCCAAAGCTAAGAGAACCTAACGAAACCTTCAATTAATTAATTCTACTCAAACCTATACAGAGAAAGTATTGAGCTGATAAATGTGTACTGTATTGATCATTCACACATCTAAAAGGCCATGGTACATAGATTTCTACCATTGTTCTAGGAGATCTTGTATATCTGCCCAATGCCAGTTTCTTAAGAACAGAGTTAATGTGGAGATAATTATATTAATAAGAGGATGAACAGATATTTAGGTAAATAGATGGTTATGATTACAAATTGTATTGAGAACATGATAAAGGATTACTGTATATAGACAAAAAAAAATTATATATGTTTACAGAATAAATATTTTTACTTATAGTACCTTGTTACTTTTAAAATGAAGCTAGTTTCAGAAAGCTAATTCACCTTGAATATTTGTGATGTTTCTCTATAGGAATCATTCTTTATAGTAAAAAATAGTGGATATTTCTGTTCAGTTTTAAATACAAAAAATATAGACAACTAGTGATGTATGTACTAGAGATGACTATTTACATTGAAAATGTTACTATTAAACCTGCTTAACAAGACACAGTATTTTAATTGCTGCAGCTTTAATTTGTTGTATTTTAAGGTTCATATCAACACAGAGGAGGTAAAAAAGAAGCCTGGTGGTCGTCAGGATGTTTGGGGTGCCGCCCCAAAAGCTAATCCCATCAATTCCAAGGTTGGACGACTTATATCCTACTGGTGCTTCAACCCTGGGTTTGGGTCAGTTAAATCATCCTTTGTTTGGGTTTTCAGCATGCTGCCAAGTAGTGTATGTAGCTCAATAATATTGCCATTCCATGTTACTTTCTGTTTCTTATTGACTGCCATTGTATTCTTTAACCACTGAACTACTGTGCTGCGCCAACCAAGAAAACTCGGTCGGTGGGAAACTACACCATCCGAGAAAACACTTTTTGAATATTTTGTACCCATTCAAAACGCGTGCACAGTAGGTTGTGTACGAAATGGACTCTTGGGACCTCTAGTGAGAATCGGCCATTTTGGAAAAAAATCCTAGAATGTCCTAGGGCTGCTGGTTGGGTTAGTACTGAGTGAGCAACCATGGGTGATGCACATGCCTCTTGTTCTCAAACACCTGTCCGATGCAGTGTTGAAAGATCGCTCTCTGTCAGTGAAATTCAGACCTTATTGTTTGAGGAACATGAGGGTCATGATATTGGTGAAGCTAAGCGCAATAAGGACCTAATACAAAGGTCGGATGCAAGTGATACAGCACCTATGAGGATGGGCGCCGGCGAGAAACAATGGGCAGAGTTTCTTTCACCCTATGCCCCTGTTACCTAGCAGTAAAATAGGTACCTGGGTGTTAGTCAGCTGTCACAGGCTGCTTCCTGGGGGTGGAGGCCTGGTCGAGGACCAGGCCGCGGGGACACTAAAGCCCCGAAATCATCTCAAGATAACCTCAAGATATGATACAGCGAATGTATCCAGTTGTAGCTCTTGAGTGTCACCCTTGCCCACTTATGCGATCTCCAATTTGTGTAGATGATACATAGATGAATCATTTTCTGGGGTCGGTGGTGATGCATCTGATACAAGTATCATAGATGAACAGTGTTATGAACAGTGATGAACTTCCATGGTGGTATTTTCCATAAATATTTTCAAGAATAGCTGAACCTCTTCCAGAATGGCTGAATCTCTTCCTGAGTGACTGACATTCTTCGAGAATGACTGAAACTCTTCCAATGAGAGACCTTACAAAGCAATCTTTTCAAGACTACCTTACAAATGGATCTTTTCCTATATTCTTTTCAAGACTACCTTATGCTTTACAAGATTGGCTACATACCACCTACAGGTACTAAAACCAAGGGTGTACGTGAGTGCGTTATTTGCAAGCACACAGAACGAAGAAACAGATGCAAAACTCTATCTGTACCCTGGTGCAACGAGAGCGAAGTCGGCTGTGTACCATGGACTGCTTCATTGATTATTACTCATTTCTGAAGTACTGAGTGTATAATACAGTGTGTTACTGTGTAAATAGTATGTGAAAATGTACATATTGTAATTTTAGTGAATTTTTAGCTAATAATATTGTGACAATAAACATTTATTGTCGACACATTATCGACACATGTATCACAGTTCCATGGAACATTATTAACGTTATACTGTATACATATTGTAAAGGACACAAATATGCATCATATACGATAAAAAAACTAATAAAGCCGCATTGGAAATACATAGAACAAATAATTGAAAAAATATATATATATGGCAACTCAGTGCTTGAATGGCCTGACCGTGTCTAGGAGCTTCACGCACAGGCAACCTGCAGCCCATGATGCCCCCTTGTCCATGTCCCTACAGCCAAAGTAAGTGGATTTTCTGGGGGGAGCCCCGTCGGCTCCCCGGAGCTATCCCAGGTTGATATGCTAATGTCAGACTTTGGCATCAGTCATGTGTATGGAGTTCTTAGGCCTACCGGGGACCACGGCCAGAACCGGGCCCCCTCAGAGAGGCAAGGGGAGCAATGGCCTATAGAAGCCCCCGTGTAGTTGGAAGCATTCTATGTCTGCCATCGACCGGAACAGGCACCCAGAAAGGTAAGCGCCCCAAAACAAACCCCTATTCTGGTTAAAATTGCTACCTAAAACCGAACTAGTGGATAGAACTCCCCAACCGAAAACAAGAAAACTAGTGTGACGTCACACACTGCCGCGCCGCTGTCTGCGCAGCTCCCCCCTCCCCGGGAGGGGGAAGGGGGAGCCCCAGACCCCCCGCGCCGGCTACCCACACCTCAGTTCTTGAGGCTGATGCTATAGGCGATGGTCGTGTGCTCTGGCTCCGGTGTCGCTACTGCACTGTGCTTTGCGTGTGGTGTTAGTTTTGTGTGTGCGAGAGCCAGGAGTTATCTTCAGTACTCGGGCTGCATGCGCCTAGGGCTGCCTTCCCTAGGTGCCCTGTAAGTACTGCCCTTGGGGCTTGGGGCCACCTTCCACAGGCTCCTCGGGGTCTGCCTCTGCTGGTCCGTTTTACCTTTCGGTTTTTCGGCCGCCTGTTGGGCTCTTGGGTGTTCTGTTCTCCCTTGTTACCGGCAGGTAAGAGGCAGTTTGCACTGGTAGGGGCGCAGGGTGCTGCTCAGCTTGTATTTCCCGACATCGCGGCCGGCTCTGTTCCTTGGGGTTCGCTGTCCTCTTGCGGGGTTTTGTTTTTCTTTTTGTTTTTGCCTGGTGGGGGGTTCTGTCCTTTTATTCAGTTTGTTTTTGCCCTTCCACTGTTCTCCTCGGTGGCGCCCCCTGCTAGGTCCCCGTGAGTGTACACGTCCCTGGGGTTCAGCTTTAGAAGTTTGCTTGGTAGTTTTGGGCGCCGGTTTGCAGCACCCTGCCTGAGACTACCTGAGCGCGAGTCCTCTTAAAGTAAACGCTCAGGACCCTGGGAATCCCCTAGGGGGCGCGTGGGTCCGATGGATGTGACCCCGGAGTCCCCACTCGCTGTGTGCGAGTTTGAGGGTTGCTCGGTCCCCTTGTCTCAGGGTGACCCTCATTGTTTTTGCCTCTGCCACGCTGCCTGTTGGGTCGGTGATACTTTCGACCCTGAGTCCTGTGAGTGTTGCTGCTTGCTTGTGACTCAATTTACCCAATCCTCTGATGATTCTATTCGAGTACAGGCGGCACGTGCGTTGCAGTCTAGGTTTCGTCTGTTGCAACGCGCTCGGTTGGTTGCTTCCCCGGATGCCCCGGGGCTGCCCCGCTTTGCTTTTCGAGACCCGGACTTGGGGGTGGGGGTCGCTTCGATCCTGGTTCAGTCCGCACCTCCTCGTCCTTCCCCTTCTGTTCGTTCTGGTCCCCCGCCCCTGCTTCCGGCCCCGAAGCATCTGAGGGTTTCGGGGTCGGAGCAGGGGTTACTTGATCTCGAGACTCGGGCAGCTTCGGGGGTTGCCCCTTCCGGGGGGGCGGCAGAGGCATTCGAGTCTTGTCTCCCGGCCGAAGCTTCAGGGTCTGACCAGTGGGCCCCCCTTCCTCCAGCTTTTCCGGCTGCTCCGTCCTTGTCTTGTGGGGTCGGGGCTTGGGGAGAGGACTCGGCCTCGGGTCCTGTGGTGACGGACCTCGAGGCTGGGGAGGGGCTGACTTGGGGGCCTTGGGCCCCGCTGGACCCCGCCTGGGTTTTTCTTCCCACTGAGCGGGGCTTATTGTTACAAGGAGTGGGGTTTTCTTTTCCCCCCTCTGCGTACGAGTTGGATTTGGTGTCGGCCCCTCCCCGGGTTCGGTTCCGTGTTCCCCCGGGTACGTCGGTTCCGTCCTTCCGGAGGTTTTCGGCTTATCGCATCCAACCTGGTGTGGTGCGAGCGGCCTTTGCAGCTTACCTCCTGCGTGACCCGGATTATGCCTCGGAAATGGATCCGTCCACGTTCAGGTTTGGGACTTCGTTCCCTTTCTGGCTCCGTTACGAGGTTCCGGAGTCGTCCTGGCTAGCAGACTGCCCCTTGTTTGGTCTGGATTCCTGGCATTCCTTCTGTCGTTCCCGCACGCTGGAGTGGCGGGAAGCTTCCACGGTGCTTCAGGTTTTCCTGGGGGGTGAACTTGCGTACCTGAATGAGTGCTTGTTTGCCCCTGCCCTTCCCCGCGATGTGGGCGTTATTCAGCTCCATGTGCAGGTTCCCTCCCTTTCGGCAGCGCTCGTGGCGGAGGACTTGCGCGCCCGGGGCCTTTTGTGTTCGGCCTTGCGGTTCTTTTCCCTCCTGGAGCTGTCTTCGGATTGGCTCATGGAGGATGTGGGGACGCTTGGGTCCGTCCCGGGGTCCGGCACCTTGTCCTCGGCTGCGCGTTCGTCGGCTGCCTTGTTGAAGCTGTTCACGCCGATTTTGCGGGATGCGGTTTCCCTGTTCTATGCTTCCCGTCTCGCGTGTCGGCAGGCGGAGCTGGGTTCCTCCGTGGAATCTGCTTGGGCTCTGGCTCTTAGGCGTTCTTCACCTTTTTGTCCTCTCCTGTTTGGGGAGTCGGCCGTGGCGCAGTTTATTCAGCCTGCGTCGGCGGCTTGTCGTCCGATGTCGGACTTGTTGGTTTTCCGGGGGTCCCGGGGTGGGTCTTCCCGGAAAGGTCGTGCCAGGGCTCGGGGTTCCTCTCGTCGTGGTAGGCCTCTGGTGTCAGGTTTGGGGTTGGCTCCTCCTGCGGACCCTCCCTCGTCTGGTCGGCGCGGTGTTCGCGCTGTGCGGGGTTCTGGGTCTCGTAAGGGTCGCCGGCCCTTTCGCGGTTTGCCCCCTTGACGGGGCGATGGGGGGCGGCTTGCGCTGTTCGCCCGCGCCTGGTCCCACGATTCGTGGGCCTTTCGGGTCGTGTCTCGCGGCCTGCGGTGGCGTTGGGTGGCCCCTCCCCCCTTTGGGGGGTCGGGGCTGGCAGGGCAGGCTTCTTCCCCTGCGCTCTGTTGAGTCGTCTTGGAGTGGGTACGCTTGGGCGTCGTCGAAACGACGTCGTCCCTCAGATGGGTTTCCCGTCTGTTTCCGGTTCCGAAACGGGACTGCGCGGACCTGCGGTTCATTCTGGACTTGTCCCGTCTGAACCCCTGGGTTCATTGCCCCTCCTTTCGGATGACTACGCTGTCTCAGGTTCGGCTCCTCTTGAAGCCGGGAGCTTGGATGATGTCCCTGGACCTCCGGGACGCTTATTGGCATGTCCCGATTCATCCGCGGTTCAGGGACTGGCTCGGTTTTGTAGTGGGGCGTCTGAGTTACCGCTTTCGTTGTCTCCCGTTCGGGTTGAACCTGGCACCTCGCGTGTTCACACGCCTTACACGGGTTGTGGTGGCTCGTTTGCGTCTCCTAGGTGTTCGGGTGTTGGCCTACCTCGACGACTGGCTGGTTTGGGCTCCCAGCCAGTCAGCTTGCTTGCTAGCCAGGGATTTGGTTCTTTCCCAGCTCGCCGGGTTCGGGTTCTTGGTGAACTGGAGGAAGTCCCATCTGGTTCCCTCTCAGGTTCGGACTTGGCTGGGTCTCGTGTGGGACTCTCGAACCGCCTCTTTGTCTCTCCCTCCGGAGTCTCTCCTGCGGCTGCGGTCTCGCCTTCGTCTGTTTCTGGAGGGCCCTCGGGTCACCCGGCGGTTGCTCGAGGGGCTGTGCGGGAGCCTGAACTTCGCGATGGTGGTCTACCCGCCGGGTCGGGTTTGGCTTCGACGGCTGTTCTGGTTCCTTCGGGGTTCCCCCTTCCGCCTCTCTCGCGATCGCAGAGTTCGACCCCCGGGGGACTTGCGTCGGTTGCTGCGTCACCGGCTTCCTCTTCGGGTTTTTCGGGGTTCAGTGCCTTGGCGCCTACCAGAGCCCTCGCTCGATGTGTACACGGATGCGTCGTCTCTCGGCTGGGGTTTTGTGACCAGTGCTCACCAGGCCGGCCAGGGGCGTTGGGATCCGTCCTTCCGTCGAGCTCACAGTACGGTGCGGGAGTTCGCGGCGGTGTGGTTTGCTCTGGGGAGGATTCGGGTGGCCCGCGGATCGACGATTCGGCTCCATTCGGACTGCTCTCCGGTGGTTCATTGCCTGAACCGCGGGGGTTCGATGCGGTCCTTGTCTCTTTGGGGTTGGTCGCTTCGGGTGACTCGTCTGCTGAGTTCTCAGGGTTTGGCTCTCCTGGCGGTTCACGTACGGGGCGTGTCCAATGTCTTGGCCGACGCCCTGTCTCGCTTCGTTCCCCTCTCCACGGAGTGGACGGTCGACGACGAGTCCTTCCGTTGGCTTTGCCAGGCGTTCGGGCGCCCCGAAGTGGACCTCTTCGCGTCGGCGTGGTCGCGGCGTCTTCCCGTTTATGCGGCGCCCTTCCCCGATTGCGAGGCCGTCGGGGTCGATGCCTTTCGGCTAGACTGGTCGAGGTGGGGGTTCCTGTACCTCTTTCCCCCGGTTCGGCTGTTGCTCCAGGTCCTGACTCGCTTAGAGACTTACCGGGGGAGAGTTGTCCTTCTGGCCCCTTGGTGGCTGGCGCAGCCTTGGTTTCAGGCGCTGGTTGCTCGGTGTCCGAACCCGAGGGTTTTCCCGCGGCTCCGCCTCTTTCAGCAGATCGGGCCGGTACGTCACGTAGCTGGTTCGATCTTCTCCTCGAGTCTTCGCGTATGGTTTTTTTGACTCGAGTCTATCATCATCTCTATGGTGATCAGGTGGCCTCCTTGTTGGTGTCCCACCTGAGGGCTTCTTCTCGGCGGCAGTATGAAGTTTCCTGGCGGTCCTTCCGTTTCTTTTTGCGTCTTCGTCGTGTTAGCTCCTTGTCTGTTCGGGTGGTCTTGTCCTTCCTCTCGTGGTTGTTTCAGGACCGTCATCTTATGCCTAACACTGTCGCTTCGTATCGTGCGGCGCTGGCGGAGCCGCTTCAGCTTGCTTTCGGTATCGATGTTACGTCTGCGCCGTTTCGCAAGCTGTCTCGTGCATTGTTTCACCTCCGGCCTGCTCATGCGTCGCCTGAGCCGTCCTGGTCTTTGGACAGAGTGCTTGCTTTCCTTTCATCTCCTCGTTTCGTTGTGGCCCCTTCGGTCCAGGATTGTTTTTCCAAGGCACTTTTCTTGTTGGCTTTGGCCTCTGGGGGTCGGGTAGGGGAGCTTCATGCTCTCCTCCGGCGCAGGGGTTTCTGCTCTTTTGGTCGTGGTGATAGTTTTGTTCCTTTGCAGCCGTCTCCTTCTTTTCTGGCGAAGAATGAGACTGCTGCGTTCCGGAGGGGTCCATGGGTGGTTGATGCTTGGTTGGTCAGGCCGGGGGTGCATCATGTTTTGTGTCCGGTTGCGGCGCTTCGCCGTTATTTGCGCGCCACAGCTTCTGTGTCCGGGGACGCGCTGTGGGTTGATCCGGTTTCCCTTCTTCCCTGTTCGCGGGTTCGGGTCTCTCAGGTCGTCCGCAGGGTTATTAGGTCCAGCCAGCCTGCGGTCTATCCCCGTGCCCATGACGTTCGTAAGTTCGCGGCTCTTGCTGCCGTCTTTGGGAATATGTCTTGGTCTGATATTCGGGCGCGGGGATTTTGGTGGTCGAACAGGGTCCTGGCTGCTCGTTACCTTGTGAATGTCCCTGGGCCTCGTCGGGCCTGTGTTGCTTTGGGTCGGCGGTTGCAGCCAGTTGTCTCGGCTTCGCGTTGAGGGGTGAGCGACGACCGCCTCCCGGGTAAGTCCCTCTTTTTCTGTCTGTGGGTAGTTAGCTCCGGGGAGCCGACGGGGCTCCCCCCAGAAAACCAGCGTTGAATGTAATGAAACGCCATTTTCTGGGTGAGTCCCGGAGGCTCCCCGGCATCCCTCCCTCCCTCCGGTCGGCGGTTTTTCGCGTTTTTGACATCCAGCCTCAAGAACTGAGGTGTGGGTAGCCGGCGCGGGGGGTCTGGGGCTCCCCCTTCCCCCTCCCGGGGAGGGGGAGCTGCACAGACAGCGGCGCGGCAGTGTGTGACGTCACACTAGTTTTCTTGTTTTCGGTTGGGGAGTTCTATCCACTAGTTCGGTTTTAGGTAGCAATTTTAACCAGAATAGGGGTTTATTTTGGGGCGCTTACCTTTCTGGGTGCCTGTTCCGGTCGATGGCAGACATAGAATGCTTCCAACTACACGGGGGCTTCTATAGGCCATTGCTCCCCTTGCCTCTCTGAGGGGGCCCGGTTCTGGCCGTGTTCCCCGGTAGGCCTAAGAACTCCATACACATGACTGATGCCAAAGTCTGACATTAGCATATCAGCCTGGGATAGCTCCGGGGAGCCTCCGGGACTCACCCAGAAAATGGCGTTTCATTACATTCAACGCTGGTTTTTTTTTTTTTTACATGTATATGTTCAGGGAAGGGAATTTATCATTATACAAAGATAAAAAAAAATGTTTGCGAACACCTGATTTCATGCACACGGGGAATGTCACAATAAACTCGATGCATCACAGTGGTTAAAGAGGAACCTCCCCATGATAAGTTATTAAGGTGGAATGATATTTTTTTCCTTTGAGTCCTTCCTGAATACATTTCAGCTTAAAGAGTTTGGTGTCGTGATGTAGTGCCTCATTTTGGTATACAGTGCTGTTAATATTATCATTGTTCTAAATTATCCTCTAGAAATATTTTCTGCTTTTGATAGCCATAGGTTTTAGTAATAACAAACCCACCTTACAATATACTTCAGTTTTACAACTTCATTTTCTTTGCTCTAGGGACTCGATGGATTTTAGCTATTTCCTAATTTTCATTTTCCAGATATTCATAATACCTGTAATGCCTTCTCTGGGCATACCCTCCCCCCAAGAAGCTCCTTTAGTTAACACACTGGCCATTACTGGTCAGGTATGACAATGCCAGGTAGCTGTTGCTCCCTCTTTTCCCCAAATGAAGGGTAGGGGAGGTGGGGAGCAAACTAGTGCTTGCTAGTTTCACAAAATTTTGGGGTTTGTTTTCATTGTTGCGGGAGTTCTTTTGGCAATTTTGGGGCTGCGGTCTCATTTTTAACCATGCAGTAGTCTTTTTGGTTCACCTATCTTTCTGGGTGCCTTCCCTGATTTGTGGCAATTATGATTAACTTTAAATGTAAAGTGTTCATACACCATTACTCTCTGTGCTTCTTCGAGGGGGGGCCAGGTTCTGGCTCATGGTCCCTGGCAGGCAAATAGAACTCTGGGACTAATGGCAGCTGATAGTATGGCACTGATCAGTGTTAGATAGCTTTAATTTGGTCTCTAGGGCTCACCCAGAAATTGATGTTTCATTACATTCATTGCTGGTTGTTTATGAATTCAGTGGTTGATTTATCTCAGGGTGAGACTAGGTTTTTATAATGCTTGAAAACTTACATTAGTTTGTTATTCATTTCAGAATGAAAGATTTTGCAGAGCTTGGAGTCAAGAGTATAATACTGACAAGTGGCACTTTAAGTCCACTTGACTCATTTACAGCTGAGCTTCAGGTTAGTACTTACTCATTTTGTGTTTAAATTTTCTATCCTTCTTGTAGTACTCTTTTAATTTTATTACAATTAAATATTTCCTCTCTTTAGCATGTGCTGTTATTTGTCTGTTTATGTACAGTATATTCATTTCTCCAACTCATTTGCCGTGCTGGAAGACAAGTGCTGTGCAGTTCACTTGAAAGTCGTGGCAACGTGGGGAACACGGGTAAAGGAAGTAGCTAAGCGAGTTTTGGTTGTGGGAGATTCCCAGGTGAGGTATTTGGATAGAACTTTTTTGTGCCAGAGATAGGGGGAACAGGTTAAGGGTTTGCTATCTGGGAGCAGGAATTGAGGATATTGTAAACAACATGAATGATATTATGGCTGGAAATTGGAACAAACCCATTATTTGTATCAGTGTTGGTGGAAATCATGTAGGACGAGTTTTGAGTGAGGCACCGATACAGAGATTTAAGACAGCCATAGAATTAGTTAGGAGCAAGGGAGGAATTCCGATCATATGTGGCAATCTTCCAAGAAAGGGAGATGGAAATGAATGGTTGTCAAGGGCACTTGGTGTCAATTACTGACTGGACAAATATTGCAAATCAAATGCAATATCATTCATTGATAACTGGGAACACTTTATACAAGGAATGACATGTATGTTCGGGATGGGGTGCAACTATCTAGGGCTAGGATTATCTTGAGATGATTTCAGGGCTTAGCATCCACACGGCCCGGTCCTCTACCATGCCTCCACCCCCAGGAAGCAGTCCGTGACAGCTGACTAACTCCAGGTACCTATTTACTGCTAGGTAACAGGGGCATCAGGGTGAAAGAAACTCTGCCCTTTGTTTCTCGCCAGCGCCTGGGATCAAACCCGGGACCACAGGATCACACGTCCAGTGTTCTGTCCACTCAGCCACCGGCTTACCAGGATCGTAATCATTTTCTAACCATTCATCGATCTTTTGTGAAGTTTTTTAATTAACTGCAGCTTTTGTGCAGCCATCATGCACTTCCTTTGGGTAACTTTAGGCATTTTGTAAATTGAAGATCACAATTAACCCTTAAACCGCGCATATCATATATATATATATGATATCAGTGACAAAACTGAAACTGCGCACATCATTTATACAGTATATGCTTTCATGTCTGTTACGGCCCTCTCGGGACGCAACGGGGTTCTTACTCTGATGTTGTTAGAGGAAGTTGTATCCGACCCCAAGCCAGTAGTGGCTTTCAAGGGATGTGATCCGTGATGCAAGTAACTTAAAGGGGAAGGGAAATAAAGACAAAAACTTAATATAATATATTGACCACCACCAATAAATAATATATAAAAAGATTACACGGGGGGAGGGGTATTAACACTGTACACAAACGTCTTCTCCTGAAGACGCTGGAATCAAGCTCTCGGTGCTAAGTCTTCGGTGCTTTCGTGGCCTCACAACGAATCCTCTGAGAAGCTGAGCCTACCCTGGCCACAGGTCAGCCAAAACACAGGTCCACTGGGGGCACCGCCGTGGAGGCCGTCAACCACACGTCCAGCAGGTCTGCTGGCAGGTTCCGGATCAGCAACGCTGGTCAGGCCACTCCACGGGCGATATTAGGGTAACGCCCTAGACAGGAGCCTCGTGTGATACCACAAATCACTCTCCTGTCCTCAATACCCCAGTGGATAATCGTCTCCAACAGTCGGTCCCGGGTAATCCTTCTACTGCCACTCCACTGGCAGGGTAACACCACAGTGTTCTTCCGGGAGGCGACTCACAGCTGCTACAGCAAAGCACAAGGTATGGGGACGGCTGCCTTGGGTAGACTGACTCAACTTCCATCACAGCAGTCCCAGGTCGACTCTGTAAGCAGACACGTCATCAATAACAGGGACACTAAAACACCTCACTTACAGGCTCAGACACAAACGCCCGACATATCCACTTCATAGATGGCGCTGTAGTCTGAGCACCACCTCACCAGAGGTCAGGAGCGGCTGTGTTGAGCGCTGAACAGGACTGGAAACTGGCCCTCGAGGCCAGTACACGTCGTCCTCACCAGGTGTCGTCGTCCGTTTGGAGGGGGTTTCGGGAGCTGACCCACAGATGGCGCGGTCGTCACTGCTCTGTGCTCGGACGCTGGATCCGGGTTCGTAACACCTCCCCACCAAAAAGAATTTGGTTTGGGGTTCTATAAAAAGAAACACAAACCAAATTAGTACGGCGACACAACTCCAGATGGACTCACTTACTCTATGAACTGGAATGGCGAGGCTGTCTTGTCCACAGAACCGTACCACTGGGGAACTCTCGCACAAAGGAAACTTGAAATTGGCAAGCGATGACCTGCCTGACGTAATTTTCCACATCTCCACTGCGATGTCAAGCAGGGGCATCATCTCACATCTCTCAAGTAAGGATCGGTGTGGACACGATCTGGGGCGACTCGACACTTCCCTATGTCGTGGCACCGATGATGGCTGGACACAGACGGCATTTCTGGTACCGATCCGGCGGTCCTTCAGGGAGTCGGGCACCTGGAATACAGGGGTCTGATAATTCAGAGTGACAGCGACAGCAGGTAAAACAGTACTTACAGCATACTCTACTAGGTCCACACCTAGTCCCAACGGGGCTGTTCGTACTTCGCAGATGGCATTCGCTCTGCCACCGTCAGGTCGACCAACGTTCCGCATGACGCTGCATTGAGGCTCAGCTATCACGCGGGGGTTGTCAACCTGCCGGAAACAGTCACTCATATTATCATTTCTTGTACCTCCTGTATCAACCATCACCTTCCAGGTCCCTTCTTCGACTGCAACACTCATAGTGCACGTCTCTAATCCCTGGGATCTCTTCACGACGTTCAAGGGAGCCATCATCCTTCGGGTCGTCCACTGATCCTTACTGAGAACACACACGAGAATCAAACAAAATACTGCTAGGAAACATGGGGCCAATTGAGGGATAAGCTTCCCGAGCCTGTCATGTCCATAACCGGCTATATCCACTAGCCTGGTTTGGACCAAAGAGGGCACTAGACCTTTCGAACACACCTCACATACCTCTGACGTCTGGGGAATCTCTGGCCGGTTCAATGAACGCTGTACCTTGCCATACCGCAAGTACACATCCGCCTTTGCTCCAGACTCGTTGGTATCCGTGGGTGCCTGCACACGAGGCCTCTCTTCTTGCTCAGGTACTTCTGCCATCGTAACCTCATGTTCCTTGTTGAGAGAATCAGGAGAGACTGCTAGAATATTGTAGATCTGCGGGTGAGAGGACAAATTAAACATTATATCTGAATCCGGGTTTGACTGTACCTGGAATTTACCACTGCCTGTTACCTCAGACCTTGCTGTTCTGGCTGACTCGTCCGCGACCTTGGGAAGATTGATGCTCCAATCTGTCACCAAGTCGTTGGCTAGTACCACGTCAATCCCAGCCACAGGGAGGGTATCGACTACTGCCAACGCACATGTGCCGCTGAAGTAAGGCGAGTCGAGATGTACCGTCACTAAGGGGGCGATGTACTGCGTCCTAGGAAACCCAACCAGGACAACCTGTTGTCTCCCGTCCACACTTACTCCCTCGGGTAACGAGCTCTTCACGATCAGGGACTGGGCTGCTCCACTATCTCTGAGCACTACAACTGATCTACCAGTATGATTACTCGATACATACCCGCCTGAAGTGTGAGGGGAAAACAATCTGGGTTCTTCCTGCGTCGTCGTCGACTGGCTTCCTGCTGGTGGTATTACACAGCTCATCATCATCACCTCCCTACGTGCGCCACCACCTCTTCTGCCTCGGCACATAGCAGCTACATGCCCTTTCTGCCCACAAGTCCAGCACACCATATTCCTCCTCGGACTACGGTGTTTCGGACTGCTAGGACTTGTTCTTCGAGGGCTACTTGGGGGCGTCTTCTTAGCGCTTCGTGGGACGGGAGTCTCTTCTTCTTCGTCATGAGGTCTGTCAAAACGGCGTTGGTAATGCCTTGGGACGTACTTAGCAGAAGGCCTATGCGTCAGGATGTATTCCTCAGCCATGGTGGCTGCCGCACTCAAGGTCTCTACCTGCTGTTCCTCTAAGTACGTCTTCAGGTCTCCAGACAAACAATCCTTGAAGTCTTCTAGCAGTATAAGCTGCTCGAGGTCTTCTTTGGTCTCCACCTTCTGAGAGGCACACCATTCCTGGAAAAGTCGCTCCTTGATTGTGGCGAATTCGGTGAACGTGTGCTCTGAGGTCTTTTTCAGGTTTCGGAACTTCTGTCTATATGCCTCAGGTACCAATTGGTATGCCATGAGCACAACCTTCTTCACCTTGTCATAATCGCCGGAGTCGTCAAGGGATAACGTGGAGTAAGCGATTTGAGCCTTCCCAGTCAAGACTGACTGTATCATGATGGCCCAATTCTCCCTTGGCCACTCCAAAGAGGCAGCGACTTTCTCGAAGGCTGCAAAGAACTTCGAAACTTCCCTCTCATTGAATTTGGGGACCATTTTGATGTTCCGTACCGGATCGAAACCGCTGGTGTCCGTTGTTGGCCTCCGACCACCGCCTAATCGTAATACTTCTAGTTCATGTTGTCTCTGTCTTTCTTTTTCTTCTTTCTCTCGCTGTTTCTCTTCTCTCTCTCGTTCTTCTCTTTCTCTTTCTCGTTCTTCTCTCTCTCGTTCTTCTCTTTCTCTTTCTCGTTCTTCTCTCTCTCGTTTCTCTTCTCTTTCTCGTTCTTCTCTTTCTCGTTCTTCTCTTTCTCTTTCTCGTTTCTCTTCTCTTTCTCTTTCTGCTTTCCTTTCTTCTAATTCTAAACGTCTCATCTCTAATTCTTTATCTTGTCTCTCTCGTTCCATTTCTAATTTCTTCCATTCTATTTCACGATTTATCTCTAGGGCACGCATTTTGACTGTTAGGAAGCTGATATTAAGCTCACCTGCATCACTGTCAACGTCACTGCCCTTATCTTCCTTTTCCGTGGAAGCTATGTCCTCACCTTCTTTTGTACTAGGAGCCTCGCCTTCCTGTTTCTCTTCTGCCGTCAAGTGCCGGTGAACCTTGGACAAGATCTCCACACGGGAATCACTGGCACGAATCTTGATCTCCAGGTAGGCGCTCACTAGTACGAGTTCCTGTTTGTTCAGATATTTTAATCTGGCAAGACAGTCCTCTCTGTTCAGAAAAGCCTGAACATCGTCCAGATCATCGATGGTAGCTTTTTCTGCCATTGTCACAGATGGAACACTTAGCACTTAACACACCGCTTACACGTTAGCACTTAACGCACCGAGCACTGTTCTACGTCAATATTGCACTTTATCGCACCTGGCGCCTCACTTGCCAATATTGCACGTAATTACTTCGGGCACCGCACTACACAATATTGCACTAAATCACAACGAACACTTCGCTCTACAATATTGCACTGAATCACTGAGCACCGCACTAGTCAATATTGCACTTAATCGCTTAGTCACAGCGAGCACCGCACTGCACAATATTGCACTTAGTCACTCTTGAGCACCGCACAGGACGTATAACGTCACAATCGTCACACAGGGGGAATTATATACAGGGATTACGCCACTTCACCACCCCTGTCAAACATACTTAACAAGGGGATGGATCCCGCTGGGGATGCCAATTATGTTACGGCCCTCTCGGGACGCAACGGGGTTCTTACTCTGATGTTGTTAGAGGAAGTTGTATCCGACCCCAAGCCAGTAGTGGCTTTCAAGGGATGTGATCCGTGACGCAAGTAACTTAAAGGGGAAGGGAAATAAAGACAAAAACTTAATATAATATATTGACCACCACCAATAAATAATATATAAAAAGATTACACGGGGGGAGGGGTATTAACACTGTACACAAACGTCTTCTCCTGAAGACGCTGGAATCAAGCTCTCGGTGCTAAGTCTTCGGTGCTTTCGTGGCCTCACAACGAATCCTCTGAGAAGCTGAGCCTACCCTGGCCACAGGTCAGCCAAAACACAGGTCCACTGGGGGCACCGCCGTGGAGGCCGTCAACCACACGTCCAGCAGGTCTGCTGGCAGGTTCCGGATCAGCAACGCTGGTCAGGCCACTCCACGGGCGACATTAGGGTAACGCCCTAGACAGGAGCCTCGTGTGATACCACAAATCACTCTCCTGTCCTCAATACCCCAGTGGATAATCGTCTCCAACAGTCGGTCCCGGGTAATCCTTCTACTGCCACTCCACTGGCAGGGTAACACCACAGTGTTCTTCCGGGAGGCGACTCACAGCTGCTACAGCAAAGCACAAGGTATGGGGACGGCTGCCTTGGGTAGACTGACTCAACTTCCATCACAGCAGTCCCAGGTAGACTCTGTAAGCAGACACGTCATCAATAACAGGGACACTAAAACACCTCACTTACAGGCTCAGACACAAACGCCCGACATATCCACTCCATAGATGGCGCTGTAGTCTGAGCACCACCTCACCAGAGGTCAGGAGCGGCTGTGTTGAGCGCTGAACAGGACTGGAAACTGGCCCTCGAGGCCAGTACACGTCGTCCTCACCAGGTGTCGTCGTCCGTATGGAGGGGGTTTCGGGAGCTGACCCACAGATGGCGCGGTCGTCACTGCTCCGTGCTCGGACGCTGGATCCGGGTTCGTAACAATGTCTAGCGCTATAATTTAAATGCCTCGCCTGGGATAGGGGCAGCTATAGTACAGCCACGACCAATAGTTGCCAGATGCCACCTAGAAAAAAAATCCAGGCCAACATTCTTGGGTGTTAGAGCGTCAGTATTGAGCAAGCCACCAAGGCTGCGCATGCTGTATGAGCTCACAGCACCGCTGTTAAGCTTTTGACCACAGCATCGCCTACAAATGCCATAATATACATGATACTGCTATTATTTAGCGATGATAGTATTATAGAAGACCCCTGACTGTGATAAAACTGACCAGGATTCTGATAATAGCAGGATTGTGGTGATATTTAGCGCTGTGCTCGATGGAGGGAGGAGTAATGTCTCCATGGAGGAAGGGTGGTGGCGTCGTCTTCTGACTGTGTGGCCACCTTTTATTGACTGCACTCACCATACCAGCTTAGTGGTTCGCTATGGTGAACACAAATGTAGATATTTATATATAACGTGTGTATAGTGTGAGATAACAGCAAGAGGAGTAGGTTGGGAGCCTCCATTTTGGTGAGGGAGATGCGTCGTCTGCACAACTTGTCATGTTGTTTACTGGTGGCCACTGGTCTTTGGGCACCATACCAGCTTATTTGTTCAGATATGGTGAATAAAACAGGTAGATACTTATATATAATGTGTATATATAGTGTAATAACACCACAAACAATATTGTTGGAGGAGAAATATTAGTGCGTCTGGCCTTGAGGGCGGCCGTCACCAGCTGACTGTGTGAATAGCTACGTCTTCGTGCCTTTACTCACCATACAAGCTTAGATGTACAGTTATGGTGAGCAAAACATGTAAATATGTATATATAACGTCTGTGTATAGTGAATAAATGCAAAAACAGTATTGTGATAGGAGAATGAGGGCGAGTGAGGTGTTGTTGAGGGAGGGAGTGGCTGGCTGGTGTGTGGCGGTCACTCCTCGTTGCTTTTTGACTCACAATACCAACTTAGTTGTTCGTTATGGTGAACAAAACTTGCAAATACTTATATATAACCTGTGTATATAGTGTAACAGCAAAACTATTTGTTTATTGTTCTATGAACATAATAATTGAATCACTAATATGCACACCATAATTTTGAGTACAGCAATTGTTCACACATTTTATTGTATAAATATACCACAATTCACTGTATGGAATAATATTACTGCAAAAAACTAAGAAAAAATCAATCGGAGACGTTGAAATAATTAGGTAATAATATATTTGTGGCAACTGCCGTCTGACAGCTCGGGCGGAGTAGACCTCGTCTGGCGAAGGCTCTGCCAACGCCCCTTTTTTTGCCAGAGTTCCCTACCCTATTGCGGCTAAAATATGCCACCTACGATTTTTTTGTTACTTTTTCTGTGATCAGGGAACAAAAATTAACACTTGTATAAGACGAAAGTATTTTTTGGATTTTTTTGTTGTTGCGCCTGTGGGTGTTAATTCCATTTGGGCCCCTAGCGGTTTGAGGGTTAACAGTAATGTCCTCCAAAATTGAAGATAGCCACACGAGTTCATGGTAAACAGTGACATATGGCCTGACACAGTACATTCATGTCTGTTGGGAAAAAAACCAGCGTTGAATGTAATGAAAAGCCATTTTCTAGATGAGACCCGGAGGCTCCCTGGAACTATCCAGGCTAATATGGATATATTAGACTTTGGCATTAGCAATGTGAATGGAGTTCTAGGCCTACCGGGGACCATGAGCCTGAACTTGGCCCCCTCAGAGAGGCACGAGGAGCAATGGCCTATAGAAATGCACAGTGTGGTTATGGAGCATTCTATGTCTGCCATCAACCGAGTCAGGTACCCAGAAAGGTAAGCATCCCAAAACAAACTC
The DNA here is from genome assembly GCF_040958095.1 of Procambarus clarkii. Classification (NCBI taxonomy): domain Eukaryota; kingdom Metazoa; phylum Arthropoda; class Malacostraca; order Decapoda; family Cambaridae; genus Procambarus; species Procambarus clarkii. The sequence goes on along the minus strand of NC_091217.1, from coordinate 12,731,181 downwards.
CTATTTTGGTTGAAACTACTAGTGATAGTCAATCGAGTGGACAGAACTCCCCAAATGAAAACAGGCAAAGGAGCATAACATCACCACATGTCACGCCGCTATCTGCACAGCTCCCCCACCTCTCCCCCAGGGGGGAAAGGGGAATGGGGAGCCCCAGACCCTTCAGGTTGGCTACCCACACCTCACTTCTAAGGTTGGATGTCAAAACACGCGAAAAACCACCGACCGGGGGAGGGAAGGATGCTGAGAACCGCCAGGTCTCGCCCAGAAAATGGCATTCCATTACATTCAACACAGGTTTTCTGGGAGGGAGCCCCTTCGGCTTCAGGGAGCTACTTGCCCAAAGATGATAAAACTTAACCAAAAAGGGACTTACCCGGGAGGTGGGTGGCACTTTCACCTCAACACGAAGTCAAGACAACTGGCTGCAACCGCTGTTCCAAAGCAACACAGGCCTGACAAGGCCCAGGAACATTGACCAGATAGCGCGCAGTCAGGACACTTCGACCACCAAAAACCCTGCCCCCGAATGTCAGCCCAAGACATGTTACTGAAGACAGCAGCAAGCTCAGCAAACTTACGAAAGTTAAGCAAGGGAACAGATTGCAGGCTTGCTGCACCGAATAACCCTGTGGACGACCTGAGAAACCCCAAACCCTGGAACAGGAAAGAAGGGAAACCGGGTCAACCCAAAGGGCGTCACCGGACATGGAGGCTGTGGCGCGCAGGTAACGGCAAAGAGCTGCAACCAAATACAACACACGATGCACCCCTGGCCTAACAACCAAGCATCAATTACCCAAGAACCCCTTCGGAAAGCAGCAGTCTTATTCTTCGCCAGAAAAGGAGAAACAAATGAACGGTTGCAAACGAACAAACCTATCACCTCGACCAAAAGGGCAGAAACCCCTGCGTTGGAGGAAAGCATGAAGCTCCCTGACCCGACCCCCAAAGACCAATGCCAACAGGAAAAGAGCCTTAGGGAAACAATCCTGAACCGAAGGGGCCACTATAAATCGAGGGGAAGAGAGATAAGAGAGCACCCAGTTAGAGCATCCAATGACCAGGACAGCTCAGGCGGCGCATGAGCAGGCCAGAGGTGAAACACATTATACAGCTTGCAAAATGGTGCAGAAGTAACATCGGTGCCGAAAGCAAGCTGCAGCGGCTCCGCCAGCGCCGCACGATACAAAGCGACAGTATTCGGCATAAGATGACGATCCTAAAACAGCCACGAGAGAAAGGACAAGACCACCTTAACAGAAAGCGAAATATACCTACGAAGAGACGAAAAGAAACGGAAGGACCGCCAGGAAACTTCATACTGCCGCCGAAACAAAGCACGCAGGCGGGACACCATTAACGAAGCCACCTGATCACCATACAGATGGTAATAACCTCGAGTCAACAATACCAGACTCGAAGACTCGAGAAGATTGATTGATTGTTTATTATATATCACGCCATGGGTCCCAAGAAAATTAGTGGTAAGGTTCAACCTAAGAAAATTGTTGTGAGTAGAGGCAGTAGATGATGTCCTTTCCTCATTAAGAAAATGTGTGAAGTATGGGAAGAAATGCAAAGTTTTGTTGAAAAAACTTACCCAGAGAAAGCTGTAGCAGGCCATTGCATTGATCTTTAAATGACAATGTGATGTCTTACTACAGACAAGTGTTAAAATGTAGGGAAAAACAAGTGTCTTTAGACAGGGTCTTAGTAAGACAAGCAAGCAGTGAGCCACAAGCAGGTCCTAGTAGTATGCAGGCAAAACATGCCAGAGAATGTATCCCAGAAAAGTCATTACTGCCTGATGTTATAATGGAATGGAACTCCCCTCCCAAACAGTAACACCTCTCCTCCCCCCCCCCCCATCACCATCTTCCATTTGCCATCAAGAGTCCTCCATAAAGGTAAGAAACATATGTACTGTATTGTAGTTAGAGAAAAATAATTGTATTCAGTATAAAATGTATTTGTAAGTTAATATTTTGGAGGGTGGGGAACAGATTAATTCAATTCCCTTTATTTCTTATGGGAAAAATCGCTTCGACTTAGGATATTTTGACTTACGTTACGTCTCTGGGAACAGATTACCATCGTAAATCGAGGCCCCCACTGTACATCATATATATTTTTGGTTACAGATTTTGTTTAGTAATGTTATCAGGATAATAAAAAGTTATAAAAATAATTGTTTCATGAATGCTTTATTGTATTAGATGGAAATTCTCTAGGCTATCTCTGTCTGGCAATCTACTGCCACCTACAGAAGGATCTCTTGGGGATGGAGGGAGACAGTGAAGGTGGGTGGGACAGAGGAAGCGAGCAGCAGTGAGGTTGATTCCCTCCCTTCATGACTCCCTCCTTTCTTGGTGATGGTGTAGAATGAGTGTTACGCCACTGAGCCAGCCAAATATCCGCTAGTCCGGCTTCCATGGGCATTTTGGCCAGACAGGGAGATAACTTTATCCGGCCACAATTTTTGCCGGATTAGGGTGTTTTCCAGATTGACGGAGTCCAGATTAGCAGGTTTCTACAGTATAGCTTTTCATGTCCTATTTCCAAATTACTTTTATTAAAGTGTGTTTCTTAGTTATAGGTAGAATTAATAAATGATTAATTCATATGATTAATTATTAATTTTAAATTTTCCAGGTACCATTTCCTATTCAGTTGGAGAATCCTCATATTATTAAGCGACACCAAGTTTGGGTTGGTATTGTAGGCAAGGGACCAGATGGTTTCAATTTAAATTCTTCATTTCAGAACAGGTATGTTGTGATGTGTATTGATTGTACAATGTAGAGTATTATTTTGTATCATGGCACTCATTTCCTCTTGCCACCATTTTTTCCTGCGGGGAGCCCATACACCTTCCTGGAGCTATTAGGCTAATGTGTGATATATTAGACCAGGGCATCAGTCTATAGAGTTCAGCCTACTAGAGACCATGAGCCAGAACCTGCCCCCCCCCCCTCAGAGAGGTTTCAGGGAACAATGGCCCTGGAAAACCCCCTTGTGTTTTTTTTTTATCTGCCATTGACCTGGGTTAGGCACCCAGAAAGGTAGGCATAACAAAATAAACCCCACATTGTAAGAAAAGTACAAAGAAAAACAGAACAGAGAGGCAGAAATTTCTTCTAATCTCAAGGAAACAAGAAAACAAGCAAACATCACACTCCACTGCCGCGCCGCTCGTCCTGCACAGCCCTCTCCTTCCCCCGCGCCGGCTACCTAGCACATCAGTTCGTTAGCTAATGTGATCCAGGGTGGACATCTTCTCTGGCCTCGAATTAGGTGGTGGTGTTTTGCCTTTGTGGCGACCTCTATTGTGTTGTTGTGTGTGGTGGCCAGGTGTCCTCATCCAACCCATCCTCCGAGTTGACAGTATGATTTAATACCAAGTGTAATAAGTACACTTTCTTACTGTCATAATCAGTGCATAATTGCACTTATGGGGCTGTTACATTTATCCAACTCCCTCCCCCGATTTAATTCTTCTCGTTTTCTGTTAAGACACTCAGAATTTTAGGATGAAGTTTTCGATCTTAATTCGCAATACACAAGTTTTAAATATCAGAAATTTCATTTTCAGGTTTATTAAACAATATATTAAACAATAAATATTAAACAATATGGGCCTGCAGGCGCGTTGTGCAGTTAAAGGGTTAATTACAAAATCTCTTCTGTAAGCATGTACTGTGACAGCTCTTGCTTCTGTCATCCCATATATTATGTACCTGTGCTTACTTATTTCTTGTACTTATTTCTTTGTACATTTATATGCCTCGTGCATTAATTTTCTCATTTTCAATTTGATAATGATGTTCTTTGATAACCAGCTTCCTCATACTAAAATCTCAAGATTTTGTTGCAACATTGTTTCAATACCTTATTGAAAATTCCAGTATATTAAAAGTAAAGACAGTAGAAGAAAGTACAGTATATATATAAGGAAAAATATACAGATGTAGAAACACACTGCATTCAGTAATTTTAAAAATACTGTATTCAAGGTTATGTAATAGTTTATCAGTGATGCTGTAGTGTTGGTGTAAGGTAATAGTGTCATTGCTTATACTACAGTTGTAATGGCAGTTTAATGGGAGGAAGGTCAACTGTTCAGGTTCTGTGTATAATAATAAGTTTCTTCTAGGAGTGATCCACGGTACATAAGCTCGTTGGGTCAAACCATCCTCAATTTCTCAAGAATTATTCCTGATGGATTATTGGTGTTCTTTCCTTCCTACCCAATAATGAGGTCATGTAGGGATGAATGGCAGAACTCTGGCATATGGAGTAAGATATCAGCTGGAAAGGTATGTCATGTATTCTTTTTATTGGACTCTTATAGGTGTAATGAAAATACTGTATTGGTGAAAAATAAAAGTTTTCATTTAGTTTTTAATTTACTTTTGTCATAATATATTTAAATTCATGTACAATACCATCATCACACACACATAGGGGAGAAGGTGACATCCCTTGTGTCGACACCTACATCAGAGGAGCTCCAAGATATTTCAAAATTCCTAAGTATTGTAGAACAGGTTGATGATAGTGAGTGGTGTCTCAAGGCACATAAAGGTGTAGTGCTTTTGAAAAATAGGTGAGATAACACGAATGTGTCAAGGGAAGTGGAAAAAAATTGGATGAGAAAAAGTCTAAGATGGAGAATGGCAAACACAAATATCATTGCAGGGAATGACCAGGGAAATAACCAACCACAGGTCACAGAACTTTTGAGATTCTGTCACAAATTCTCGCTCAATCAACAGATTACAGAATCAACTAGGAACGAAAACACACTAGACTTCTTATTCACAAACAATGATGAACTAATCAGAGACATTACAATCTCAGATACTACATACTCAGACCATAAGCTCATTGAAGTGCGAACTAGCATAAATAACGGTAGCAGGTCTAAGAGACCCAACAAGCGAGAAGGAGTATTCAATCAATTCAATTTCAACAATAAGAGGATCGACTGGTAAAAAATAAATGTAGACCTTGAAACCATTCAATGGGAGACGGTCTTAAGCGACAAAACTCCCACACAAGGAATAGCTCAAGTGACAGCTGAAGCTTACAAGGTCTGCTTGAAGTACGTGCCTGTGAGGAGGGTCAGAAAGAGGACCACTCTAGAAAGAGAACGCAGACGACTGTACAGGAGAAGGAAAGAAATAACGGAAATGCTTCGGCAGGCACAACTATCAGAAGAAAGAAAAATAAACCTAAGCAGGGAGATTGAAGAAATAGAACAAACGTTGAAGCGATCATATGAGTCTGAGGAAATGGAATTGGAACAGAAAGCTATACAAAAGATAAAGAAAAATACAAAATATTTTTTCACATACACAAAATCAAAATCAAAAACCTCCACCAGTATTTGACCATTAATTACAAATGAAGGTACGTACACAGAGGACAACAAAGAGATTAGTGAAATTCTATGAAGCCATTATGAGGCTATGTTTACCACACCAATAAACAACATGAAAGTTGATGACCCAGACAGCTTCTTTATGAATGACATTCAAGCTGCAGATAATATAACGGATATTAACACGAACTCGGAAGACTTTGAAAGAGAAATTGACAATAAGCCCATGCACTCAGCTCCTGGGCCTGACTCATGGAATTCAATATTCATAAAGAAATGTAAAGTACCAATAGTGCGAGCACTCAGCGTAATATGGAGAAAGAGCCTGGATACAGGGGAGATACCAGCTGCACTTAAATCTGCAGGTATAGCTCCTCTGCACAAGGGGGGTAGTAAAGCCTTGGCAAAAAATTATAGACCAGTTGCACTAACATCACACATAATAAAAGTGTTTGAAAGAGTGATAAGGAATCAATTTTCTAGTTTTATGGAAAATAATGAGTTGCACAACCCAGGACAACATGGATTTAGAGCGGGAAGATCCTGTCTGTCACAGTTACTCAACCACTATAATGGATAAACCACCTGGATAAACTGGAGGAATGGTCTAGAAAATGGCTACTGAAGTTCAACTCGGGAAAGTGTAAGGTGATGAAATTAGGCGAAGGGAGCAGGAGGCTGAACACAAGGTATCATCTGGGAGGGGAAATCCTGCAAGAATCAAATAGAGAGAAGGATCTGGGGGTTGATATCACACCGAACCTGTCCCCAGAGGCCCACATCAAAAGAATATCATCAGCGGCATATGCTAGACTGGCCAACATAAGAACTGCCTTCAGAAACTTGTGTAAGGAATCTTTCAGAACCCTGTATACCACTTATGTAAGACCAATCCTGGAGTATGCAGCTCCAGCCTGGAGTCCATACCTAGTTAAACACAAGACAAAGTTAGAGAAGATTCAGCGGTATGCCACCAGGCTCATCCCGGAACTGAGAGGATTGAGCTACGAGGAAAGGCTAAAGGAGCTGAACCTCACATCCCTGGAAAACAGAAGAGTAAGGGGAGACATGATAACCACCTCCAAAATTCTCAGGGGAATTGACAGGGTGGACAAAGACAAACTCTTCAGCACGGGTGGGACACGAACAAGGGGACACAGGTGGAAACTTAGTACCCAGATGAGCCACAGAGACGTTAGAAAGAATTTTTTCAGTGTCAGAGTAGTTAATAAATGGAATGCACTAGGAAGTGATGTGGTGGAGGCTGACTCCATACACAGTTTCAAATATAGATATGATAGAGCCCAGTAGGCTCAGGAATCTGTACACCAGTTGATTGACAGTTGAGAGGCGGGACCAAAGAGCCAAAGCTCAACCCCCGCAAGCACAATTAGGTGAGTACTATGACAAAATCACAGAAGCTCTAGAAGAAAAGCAAAATGCAGATGATGTATACACAGACTTTGCAAAGGCGTTTGACATATGTGACCATGGGGTGATAGCACACAAAATGAGGTCAATGGGAATAACTGGTAAAGTAAGATGTTGGATACTCAATTTCCTGTCGAACAGAACACAAAGAGTAACAGTCAATCAAATAAAATCGAGTCCAAGCGAAGTTAAAAGCTCTGTACCTCAAGGTACAGTCCTTGCACCGCTACTGTTCCTTATTCTCATATCAGATATAGACAAAAATACACGTCAAAGCTTCGTGTCATCCTTCGCAGATGATACAAAAATCAGCATGAAAATTACCTCTGCTGAAGACATTGAAAAATTACAAGCAGATATAACAAAGTTTTCGATTGAGCAGCAGAAAATAACATGATGTTTAACAGTGATAAATTTCAGGTACGGCAAAAATGAAGATCTGAAGCATAATACAGGGTACAAAACACAATCGAATATGCCCATAGTAGGAAAACAGCATGTCAAGGATTTGGTAATAATGATGTCCGATGACCTAATGTTTAGGGAGCATAACCAGTAAATATTGCATCAGCCAGAAAAATGATAGGATGGATTACGAGAACCTTCAAATCGGGAGATCCCATCAGTGATTGTACTCTTCAAATTACTTGTGTTGTTCCATCTTGAGTACTGCTCAGGTACTCACTTCCCCCTTCAGAGCAGGAGAGATTGCTAAAATAGAGGGAATACAGAGAACATATACGGCATGCATAGACGAGATAAAACACCTAAATTATTGGGATCGTCTCAAAGCCCTCCAAATGTACTCTCTAGAAAGGAGACGAGAGAGATACCAAATAATATACACATGGAAAATACTTGAGGGCCAGGTCCCAAATCTACACAGTAAAATAACAACGTACTGGAGTGAATGATATGGAAGATAATGCAGAATAGAACCTGTGAAGAGCAGGAGTGCCATAGGCACAATCAGAGAACACTGTATAAACATCAGAGGTCCACGGTTGTTCAACACCTTCCCAGCGAGCATAAGAAATATTGCTGGAACAACAGTGGACATCTTCAAGAGGACACTAGATTGTTTTCTCCTAGGAGTGCCGGACCAACCGGGCTGTGGTGGGTATATGGGTCTGCAGGGCCGCTCCAAGCAACAGCCTGGTGGACCAAACTCTCACAAGTCAAGCCTGGCCTCGGGCCGGGCTTGGGGAGTAGAACTCCCAAAACCCCATCAACCAGGTATCAATGGTGCTCGTTCTATTTTTTTTAATCGTTTTGGGCCCTGGCTCTTCGTTTTTCATTCCCTTTTGTCCGTTGCTGTTTGCAATCTGCGGTGGTGCATTTTCTGCAGGCGACTTCGTCTAGTTGACGGCCTATATCGGACTTGTTGGTTCTCCGGGGGGCCGTGGAGGTCCTGCCCGGAAGGGTCGCACCAGGTCTCAGGGTTCCTTCAGTCATCGTAAGTCAGTAGTGCCAGATTCGGGACTGGCCCTCCTGCGGAGTCGTTGGCTCACTGATAACTCTGAGTTTCATTCGGGCTCTCGAAGGGATTGTCAGCCCTTTCACGGTTCGCCCTGTTGGTGGGGCGAGGGGGGAGGCTCGCCTTGTTTGTTCTTGCCTGGTCCCACGATTTGTGGGCAATTCGGGTCCTTTTCCTCCAGCTTGCGGTGGCATTGCTTCTTTCCTTCTCCTTTGGGGGGATTGGGGCTTGCAGGGCAGGCCTCTTTCCATGCGCTCTGTCAGGTCATCCTGGAGTAGGTTTCCTGCCTGTCTTCAGTTCCCGAAACGGGACTGGACAGATCTGCAATTCATACTGGACTTGTCCTCTATGATGCCGTGGGTCTTTTGCCCCTTCTTTCAGATGACCACTCTGTCTCGGGTCCGGCTGCTTTTGGCACCTGGATGGTGTCATTAGGTCTCCTGGACGTGTATTAGCACGTCCCGATTCATCTGGTGTTCAGGGACTGGCTCGGTTTTGTCATGGAGTGACATTGCTTTCTTTGCCTTCCTTCCAGTTGGATCTGGCACCATGCGTGTCCACGAGCCTTAACTGGGTTGTGGTGACGCGGTTGATTCTGGCTTACCTCGACAATTGGCTGGTGTGGGCTCCAAGCCAATCCGTGTGTCTGCTCGCCAGGGATTTGGTTCCTTACCAGCTCGCCGGGTTTGTGTTCATGTATTGGAAGTCCCAATTGGTTCCCTCTCGGATTCGGACTGGGCTGGGTCTTGTGTGGGACTCTCGGACCACTTCCTTGTTTCTCCCTCTGGCGGCATTGTTGTGGCTGCAGTCCCGCTTATGACAGTTTTTGGAGGGCACCTGGGTCATGCGTCGGTTGTTTTAGCGGCGGTGTGGGAACCTGATCTTGGCCATGCTGATCTACCCGTCGGGTCGGATCTGGCTTTGGCGAATGTTCTGGTTCTTCGGGGGCATTATTTCCTCCACTCTCGTGATCGTTGTGTTCGGATCCCGTTAGTCTTGCGTCACCGGCTTCCTCTGAGTTTTTTTTTCTTTTCTTTTTTTCTTTTTCAGGGTTCTATGCCCTGATGCCTCCCCAAGCCCTCACTCGATGTGTTCACGGTTGCCTCGTCTCCCAGCTGAAGTTTTGTGACCAGTGCTCATCAGGCCGGCCAGAGTCAGTGGGGTCTGTCCTTTCGTCAGGCTCACAGCATGGCACAGGAGTTCGCGGTGATGTGACATTCCCTTCAGAGGGTTCGTGTTGCTCGTGGAGCAGTGATCCGCTCCATTCAGACTGCTCCTTAGTGGCTCATTGTCTGAACCGCGAGGGTTCGATGCGGTCCTTGGCTCTTTGGAGCTGGTCGCTTCATGTGACTCGCTTGTAGAGTTCTCGGGGTTTGGCTCTCCTGGTGGTTCACGTTCAGAGGGTGTCAGACGTACCGGCGAATGGCCTGTCTCGGTTCATTCCCCTATCCATGGAATGGGCGGTCGACACAGACACATTCAATTTGCTCTGCCGGACGTATGGGCACCTAGAGGTGGACCTCTTTGCATCGACTTAGTCGAGGCGTCTTCCAGTGTATGTGGCGCCCTTCCCAGAATGCGTGGCCGCTGGGGTTGATGCCTTTCTGTTGCACTGGTCGAGTTCGGGTTACCTGTACCTCTTCCCACCGATTCGGTTGTTGCTCCGGGTCCTGGTTAGCTTAGAGAGACTTGCAAGGAATGAGTGGTCCTGTTGGTGCTCTGGTGGCCGACCCAGCCCTGGTTTCAGGCGCCTCTTGCTCGATGTCCGAACCCGAGGGTCTTCCCACGGCTCCGCCTCTTTCAGCAGATTGGACTATTCCAGTGCGTGGCTGGTTCAATCTTCTCTGCTTCTCGCGTCTGGTCTTTTTGACGCGGGTTTATCACCACTTGTATGGTGACCAGGTGGCTTCGTTGGTGTCCCACCTGCAAGTTTCGTCTTGATGTCAGTATGAAATTTTCTGGCGGTCTTTTCGGCACATGTCTCTTCGTAGGTGGTCTTCGATTTCTGGTTGGTTTTGTCCTTTCTCTTTTGGTTATTTCAGGACCGTCTTCTTATGCCAGATACTGCCGCTTCGTTTCGGGTTTCACTGGCGGAGCCGCTGCAGCTTGCATTTGGGGTGGATGTCACTTCTGTTCCATTCCGCAAGTTTTCTCGGCCATTGTTCACCTCTGGCCTGCTCATGCGCCGCCTGAGCTGTCCTGGTCGTTGCACTGGGTGCTGTCTGTTCCCTTCTCCTCAGTTTGGGGTGGCCCCCTTGGCTTAGGACTGTTTTCTACGGCTCTTTTTCTTGTTGGCGTTGGTCTCTGGGGGTCGGGTCAGAGAGTTTCATGCTCTTCTCCGGCGCAGGGGTTTCTGTTCTTTCAGTCCTGGTGGTCTTTTCTTCGTTTGCAGCTATCTCCTTCTTTTCTGATGAAGACTGAGTCTGCTGCTTTCCGGAGGGATCCTTAGCTTGTTGATGCTTGGTTGGTTAGACCGGGGGTGCATCATGTTTTGTGTCTGTCTGTGGCTCTTCGCCGTTATTTGCGCGTTACGGCCTCTATGGACAGAGGACGCGCTTTAGGTTGACCCAGTTTTCCCCTTCTTCCCTATTCCAGGGTGCGGGGTCTCCCAGGTTGTTCACAGGGACTATTCGGTGCAGCCAGCCTGCGGTCTTTCCCTGTGCCCACGCCATTCTTAAGTTCGGCATTCTGATGCTGTTTTGGTGATGTCCTGGCCTATCTTTTGGACACGTGGCTATTGGAGGTCGAACAGGGTCCTGGCTGCACGTTACCTTGTTAATGTTCCTAGTCCTTTTCGGGCGTGTATAGCTTTGGGTCGCAGGTTGCGGCCTGTTGTCTCGACTTTGAGTTCAGGAGCGAGTGACGACCGCCTCCCGGATAAATCCCTTTTCTTCTTATCTTTGGTTAGGTAGCTCCAGGGAGCCGAAGTTTCAAAGTTTGAAAGACGAAGACTGAGGAAAGTTTTCCACCAGCCTGTGAACTCTCTCTGGACATCGTAAGCAAATCCGAACATACCCCGCTCCAGCGAACCATTGTTCGTCGAACCGGGTGAGTAAATCCGGCCTGAAAAGTGTGCGAACTAGCCGGAGATTCATTGAATCGGGGTACGTTGAATCGAGGTTGTATTGTAATGAAACGCCATTTTCTGGGTGAGACCTGGAGGCTCCACGGCATCCCTCCCTCCCTCCAGTTGGCAGCTTTTCGCGATTTTGATACTCGACCTCTGAACTGAGGAGAGATGCCGGCGTAGAGGTCTGGGACCCCCCAGTTTCCCTCCCGGGGAGGGGGAAAGGTTGCGCAGATGGATGCGTGGTGGTTGTGGTGACGTCGTGTTTGTTTCCTTGTTTTTAATTGGGGAATTCTGTTTGCTAGTTCGGCTTTTGGTTTGTAATTTTTGACCAGCAGTACATAGTTTGTTTTGAGATTCCTACCTTTCTGGGTGCCTGACCTGGTAGATGGCAGACAAAGACTGCTACCAATTACACGGGGGTGTCTTTAGGCCATTGCTCCTCGTGCCTCTCTTGAGGGGGACCAGGTTCTGGCTCTGGTCCCCGGTAGGCTTAGAACTCCTTCGATTGACTGTTGCCATAGTCTAATATATACACATCACCCCGGTATAGCTCTGGGAAGCCTCCGGGTCTCACCCAGAAAATGGCATTTCATTACATTTAACGTGTTTTTTTTTTTTTTTTTTTTTTTTTTTTTTTTTTTTTTTTTTTGTCATAGCACGCAATCTCTTATATGGTGGATTTAAATTTTCCTTCTACCCTCCTCAGTTAGGTGCTTTGATTGTTAGAAAGTTAAGTATCACTGTGAGGCACAGGACAATGAGAACCTGGTGGGAATGTAATGTGTTCAGGTTGTGACTGGGTACATTTGAGGAGCTGTTCAAAAAGGAGTGTTTCTTAATGCTGAACACTTGTTCAGTATCATGAAAGTTTAGACATGAAACTAAAGTAAATTGTATAAAATGTGCTGCAAGTGTTGTACAGTATGTGTCAAGCGGTTCTAGATATTTATTTTTTGTTTTCTCTGTAGCCCATCTTTGTTGAGCCACAAACAAAGGAAGAGTTTCTTAGTGCTATGGAGGAATTCTACCAGAAAATTAATGATCCTTCACTCAAAGGAGCTTGCTTCATGGCTGTTTGCCGAGGAAAGGTGAGGACTTGGTTCTATGTACGGTGACTACTAAGCTGATTGTTTTGATTACCCGTATGTAAGGTCCTCCTGGAGGATGCTGTCATCAGGTAGTTTGCCTGCTTATTAGACTGGCTGTTTCATCTCTTTTGTAACTAAAACAATAAATATATTTCAGTAAAACTTAGTACATTTACTAATAATCATCACTTTATAATTGATCACAAAGAAGTCTATAAAAAGAGGACCTGGTCCCACACACATTAGAAATGTGAAATTCATCTTACTCCTATACACCTTGCTCCTATGTATGATCACTAAATGATACCTTGTGCATTACTAGGAAGCAACTGTCAAAAATCAAGCTTGCATATTAAGATCAAATGTCAGTCAAGAGCTTCACATCTTCTCTAACTTTTTAATGCTTATAGATGATAGGATCAGTTTACACATTATCATGTATCATATATAGACAATACTGTACATTATTAATAAAAGGTAGGTCTGCTTATCTAAGGCAAAGGTGTTATATAGTCATCAAGATTAAATTATATTTTACAATGTCTGTTTTTCCTTTTTTTTTAAATAGGCAGGGAGTACCACCTCTGACTGGAAGAAGGGGACCCTTAGCCTCAGAAGAAATCACACGTAACGCATTAGAGGGAATGTTTATGGTTCCCTCCAATACAGTTTCTGTGTGCTTTTCTCCTACCACCCCTTTCCTTTTGTGTTGTGTTTGTTTAGATATTTAGTTTAGATATTTAGTTTAGATATTTAAAGGTTACAAGATGTACATTAGTTAATACAATTAGTGCTTAAAGGTTATGGATCTCTTGGAGCTCTTCCGCTTCCGGAGAGGAACCGAGAACGCAGCAGTCGTTTCTCCTCCAGATTGCCACACTGAGGCGCTGAAACAAGAAACTGGCAGTCCTTGGGTCTCTGGTGATGGCAATGTGCCTGGAGCCTAATTCCTTGAGAAATCCCAAGGCAATCCTACCCCAGGGGCCATGCATCTCAGATGCTATGGTAACAAAGGTGTATTGACCTTCTAGTAGCTGATTCTGCTGTTTCCCTGTGGTTGGCCACCTCATCTGCTTGATCAGCACCGAAGTGTATGTAGATGTCAGCCAGGGGTGGATATACACTTGTAGTCCCACATCAGCTGTCTGCCCCTCTTCCAGGGGTATATTGTGATGCCATCGGGGTGAAGTGCGGGGACATCGGGGTTTTGGCCCCTTAGGATGCGAGGTTCTCTCTCCGCTGGGCATGGAGCTGAGACAAGGCTCCTCTTGATGATGTCATTGAACTCGTTGTGTCTTGCATGCCAGCCCTTGGATCTTCCGCAGTGCAACCCATGCAGTCAATATTGGTCTGCTTCCACCCTGTTGCAAATACACTTGTATTCAGTGGGAACTGGGGCACCAAGGCGGAGGGCCACTGCTACACGAAGGGATTCTGGATCTAGATGCGTGCCCATTGCCGACATGGTTACTGCCAGGAGGAAGTCTCCTGCATGGGGGCATTCACTCCTCTGAGGCGGGCTTTCTCCTTGTCTGATGTTGCAGCACTGAGCATGGCATCAGCTATTTTTTCCACTAGTTGGTGGTCCCAGCTGGACTGTTTATTTTGACTGTTGAGGGCGGCCTCGTAGCCTGGTGGATAGCGCGCAGGACTCGTAATTCTGTGGCGCGGGTTCAATTCCCGCACGAGGCAGAAACAAATGGGCAAAGTTTCTTTCACCCTGAATGCCCCTGTTACCTAGCAGTAAATAGGTACCTGGGAGTTAGTCAGCTGTCACGGGCTGCTTCCTGGGGGTGGAGGCCTGGTCGAGGACTGGGCCGCGGGGACACTAAAGCCCCGAAATCATCTCAAGATAACCTCAAGATATGATGTGTGCAGAGGCTGCAAGAGCATCCCACTGATTTGAATATTCAGTGAAAGCGGGATCGTGTATTATTGCTGAATCACTCGGGTTTAGGTAGGAAATCTCGTACGAGGTTGTACGATGCATGGGGGGTGGGGGGGAGGAAAGGAAGGCTGGTTGAGCAATCTGGGAGGCTGTGCAGACACCATGGTTGCCGAGTTTTACAGAGAGGGTTGCTTGCTCCCATTGAGAGTTGTCTAACGGAAGGTTCAAGACTTTCACCAGCGTGGACCTCAGAAGGGTGTCATACACATTTGATTTAGGGCTGATGTAGGATGGAGAATACCTCAGAAAGTAAGTCAACTTAGGAAGAGATAGGCATCAATTTTGTCAATTCTGTCCAGAATTCTCCTTAGGTCAGTGATTTTTGCATCCAGGACCTCCTCGATTGCTTGCAGGCCAATGGGGGCACCCAGGAGGCTCGACAACGAGAATGTCTGGAAGAACAGTTTTTATTTGGCCAGTGATGTCCGGGTTGCAGGAGACTATTTCGCATTTGGATGCATTGAGAAAGAAGCCCAAGGTTGCTCGTTGCTCCTGGATTTTCCTTGTATCCTCCAAAATGTATCTGGGGTTCCGGCGAGAGTGCCATCATCCAGGTACCAGATGTTCAGCTCGCTTGTCAGACTATCAGTGACCTCTTTGATAGCTAAGCAGAAAAGGAGGGAGAACTAAGGGATCACCTTGTTGGACACCTTCACAGGAGTCTATTTCATGTTCCCCAAAAATATGCCTAAAGTCCCCACTGTAGCACGATCAGATGAATGGGTAAAGGGGAAGGAAATGGTTGTGTACAGCCCTGAGGACAGCATCTCTTCTGAATTGATTGAAGGCATTTTTAAAGTCAAGCTTTACTAATGCCTTCTGGTCTGAGGGATCAGCAATATAAGCATGCGGTGCATGTGCTGCAGCTTCACAGCTTAGGGGGATCCCAAACCTGAGCTGATTAGGATTCAGCAAGGTGGCTGCTTCCTGGCTGATAGATCTCACTGCAGCCTTAACTACGAGGCATCGGAGGGTGTTGTCAACGGCAATGGGCCTGATTTCCCCATCCTTCTTCTTTGGAGCACAGTGTGCTGCTCCATAAAAGAGAGTGGCCTGATGTCCTCAGGGACTCTGCCAGCCAAACACATGTTAGAGAATCTGGTAAGTTCCACTAGAAGGTCCTTTGTGGCATCTCCAAGCACTGGGTTCATTATTTGTTTGATGTGCTGGGGTCTTAGGCCTGTGAAGCCCCCTGCTGAACCTGTTGGGAAAGACATGGCTGCTTTGTACACCTCAGATTCTCGAGCAGTCAAGGGTTCTATGCCAGTATTGTTTTCCTATGGATTCCTGCTACTGTCTGAAGCTCTATGTGTGTGTTTGTCTTGTAGAGCCTGTGCTGTCATGGTGTTCCTGGGGGCAATATTGCTGGTTATGATTCTGATCGCACCTGTAGTGGGGAATTCATTAAGAGCCTTAATTATTGAGATTGCTAATGACTTGTCTGTCTCTTCTCGGCAGTAATGCTAGGCGTGCATTCCCAAATATAATATTAGGAGATTGTACCATGCTCCAATGGTTCTAGGAGCTTTGTTGACTTTTGTCAGCAGACTGTTGAGTTTGGTTGCTGCTTGGTGACGGGCAGCCTTGTGGATGTGGGGGGGGGAAAGGTCCTGGTGGACGTTGCTTTGACTATTTCAAGTAGACTGTCTGCTGAAATAAAGTTGACAGAGGTATTGTTCCTTGCTCCTGCAGCAGGTTGTCTGTTGTCACTGCCCCAGGGCGGGCACCTAGACCCTAGACAACAACGACCTGAATTGACAGAATGTCGGCAGACAGTTCCATCAGAAACAAGACGAAACCGTCTGTCAAATTTTGTATCTTAAAATCTTTGTCTTAATCCCTTATATCCTTTGGACATTTGCCTCATGTTGATACCATCTAAGACATTTAAAACATCTGTGGCAGAGAACATAAAATGTATTAAATATTTTTTCATGCTGGTTTAACTATCATAAATGTGAATGCATTCAAAACTTGTGCCAAGGAACAAGAATGTGTTAAAAGAAATAAAAGAATAGAACAAAATGCATCTATTGTAGCAAAGTAGAAACCAGCCTTTATTTTGTTCAAATTAATGCTTCACATTACAATAAACTGTCCATTTGGAAATTGTTTAAAAGTGTTTGCAGAATGCATGAGATTGAAAGATGTTTTAAGAAAATAAATAAGCAGAAAATTAGGTAGTTAAGTTTTATCTATTATGTGGTACTGCTTAAATCATTGTATTTAGGATTCTGATGCAGTACTTGTATTTAGTAAGTATTCAGTAACTTACTTTCTGGGGGGAGCCCCTTGTGGCTTCCTGTAGCTACTGTGCTGATATAGTGTCAAACTACTAGGTGCCATCAGTTGTGGAGTTCTTTTATACCTACCAGAGACCATGAGCAAGATCCTGGTGCCCTCTAGAGAGGCACAGTGAGCAGTGGCACATATGATAAAATTTATATGAATATATTCATGTCTGCCACCACCAGCAAAGGCAACCAGAAAGACAGCAAGATAAAACAGACCACTGCTGGTTAGAAGCAAGACTGCAGCCTCAAAACTGGTAAATGAACTCCCCCAACAATATAAACAAACGATCAAAACTTCATAAAGCTCATGTGAGCTTGTTTGCCACACCTCCTTCTCTTGTTCCTTCATTTAGGGGGAGGGAGGGAGGCAGCCAGCCCAGGCCAGCCAGCTGCTCTACCCTCAGTTCTTTGCTGATGGTACAAGTACCTGTTTACCCCCTCTGTCACTCTGGCTCTAGTGTCCTGGCTGACCTTTTCCACATTGGCTTGGTCTCTGCATCTTCCTCTTTACACTGCACCATTCTGCAACTGGTGGCTTTCATAGTAGATGCCTTTCAGCTGGACTGGTCAAGGTGGGGGTTCCTGTACCTCTTCTTCCCAGTCCAGCTGTTGCTCTGGGTCCTGGCACAATTGGAGTCCTACAGGGGTAGGGTGATCCTTCTGGGACCCTGGTGCCCGGCTCAGCCTTAGTTTCAGGCACTGCTTGCTCAGTGTTTGAACCTATATATATATTTTATTTATTTATTTATTTATTTATTTATTTAATTAGTTATTTATTTAATTAAAGGCTGGTTAATTATTATGGTGTTAATTATTTATTTATTTATTTATTTAATTAATTATTTTATTTTAATTATTTTATTTTAATTATTTTATTTTAATTTTATTTTATTTATTTGTTATTTTATTTTATTTATTTAATAATTATCTATTTATCTGTCTATCTCCCATCATCTGATATTCAATTTGCTTTTCAATTGTTTGTAACAGCATAACTTTTCAGGTCTCAGAAGGGTTGGATTTTGCTGATCGTAATGGCCGTGCTGTTATTATCACAGGACTGCCTTATCCTCCTTTTAAGGATCCCCGGGTTGTTTTAAAACGGAAGTATCTTGAGGAAGTACAATTAAAATTCAAAGTAAGTTGTACCTGAACAATTGTGTCACACACATTATCATGTTTTGTTTTAATTCACCCACATTATTCTATGGCATTAAAATTTACTTTAACCAGTGTTCAGTATACTGTATTCCAAATTATTATTTACTATAGTACTTAGTATGCGTAATGTCAAGGTTTGTTGAACTTGCTCACTTAGAAGTATGGCAATAATATACACAATACATTTTCTGTGGAGAGCCCCCCCCGGCTCCCCGGAGCTATACCGGGCTAATGTATATATATTAGACTGTGGCAACAGTCAATCGTTGGAGTTCTAGGCCTGCTGGGGACCAGCACCAGAGCCTGGCCTCCTCAGAGAGGCACAAAGAGCAATGGCCTATAGACACTTCCGTTTAATTGAAAGCAGTCTGTCTGCCATCTACCAGGTCAGGCACTCGGAAAGGTAGGAAAGGTAGGCGTAGCTCGGCATTGTGCGAGTTTGAAAGTTGCTCCGATTCCTTGTCTCAGGGTGACATTCCTCATCTTTGTCTCCACCATGCTGCCTGTTGTGTAGATGACACCTTTGACCAAGAGTCTTGCGAGTAGTGTTCCTTGCATGTACTCCAGTTCACCCGGTCCATTGTCACTGTGATTTGAGTGCAGGCAGCTTCTGCATTGCATGCGAGGTTTGGGTTGCTGTAATGCGCTTGGTTGGTTGCCTTTCCGGATGCCCCATAGCTGTCCTGTTTGGGTTTTCAGGGACCTGGACTGAGGGGTGTTCGGAGGTTTTCGGCTTCCCACATCCCACCTTCTGAGGTGCGGGACGCCTTAGTGGCTTACCTCCTGTGCGACCTGATTTATGCTTCTTTTATAAATCCGTCTTCTTTCAGGTTTGGGTCTTCGTTTCCCTACAGGATTCGGTATGAGGTTCCGGAGTCGTCCTGGCTTGCGGACTGCCCTGTGTTTTCATTGGATGCTCGGCATCCTTTCTGTTGTACCTGCATGCATGAGTTGCGCGAGGCGCTGATGGTGGTCCAGGTTTTTCTGTGGGGGATAGGGGGCGAGTTTGAGCACCTCAATGTGTGTTTGTTCGCCCCGGCTTTTGAGCGGGATGTTGGGGTGGTGCAGCTGCATGTGCAGGTTCCTTCCTTTTCGGCTGTCCTGGTCGCTGAGGATTTGCGTGCTCATGGCCTGTTGGCTTTGGTTTCGCGGTTCTTTTTCCTCCTGGAGCTGTCTTCGAATTGGCTTCAGGAGGATGTGGAGGCACTTGGAGCTGTTCTGGGTCTGATGCTTTGGTCTCGGCAGTGCGTGCTTCATCTGCTCTGTTGAAGCTGTAAGCGCCGATCCTGCAGGATGCGGTGTCCCAGTTTTTCGTTTCGCATGTCGGCAGGTGGTGCTGGCCTCCTCTGTGGAATCTGCTTGGGTCCCGGGTCTTGGGATTCATTGCCCCTTTTGTCCTTTGCTGTTTGTGGAGTCTGCGGTTGCGCAGTTTCTGCAGAATGCTTCGTCTATTTGTCGTCCGATGTCAGACTTGTTGGTTCTCTGGGGTCCCCGGGGGTTGGGGGGGTTCCTTCTCGGAGGGGTTGTGCAGAGCTCGGTGCTCTTTAAATTGTGGTAGGCCACTGGCCACAGTTTAATAGCCGGCGCCGCCTTCGGACCCATCTTCATCTGGTTGGCGCTGTGGTCGCTCTGTGCGAAGGGCAGGTTCTCGCAAGGGGTTTCTGCCCTTTTGCAGTTCGTCCCATTGACGGGGCAATTGGGGGGAGACTTGCTCTGTTCACTCATGCCTGGTCACACGATTTGTGGAATTTTCGGGTTGTTTCCAACGGCCTGCGGTGGCATTGGGTGGCCCCGCCTCCTTCTGGAGGGTTCGGGGCAGTCCTCTGCTCCTGCGCTCTGTCAGGTCACCTCGAAGAGGGTGCACTACGGCGTGGTCTAAATGACGACGTCTCACAGGTGGGTTTCCCGCCTGTTTCCAGTCCCGGGACTGTGCGGACCTGCGGTTCATTCTGGACTTATCCCGTTTGAACCCCTGGGTTTCTAGCCCCTCCTTTTGGATGGCTACTCTGTCCCAGGTCAGGCTTCTGTTGGAGCCGGGTGCTTGAATGAGTCCCTCGACCTCCGGGACGCATACTGGCACGTTTCAATTCATCTAGGGTTCAGGGACTGGCTCAGTTTTGTTTTGGGGCATCTCGGTTACTGTTTTCTTTGTCTCCCATACGGGTTGAACCTGACTCCTCTCTTGTTCACACGCTTTACCCGGGTGAAGCCTTTTAGGTGTTCAGGTGTTGGCCTACCTCGATGACTGGCTGGTCTGGGCTCCCAGTCGGTCCGCGTATCTGCTCGCCGGGTTCGGGTTCCTGGTGAACTGGGGGAAATCCCATCTGGTCCTTTCCCATGTTCAGACTTGGCTGGGTCTTGTGTGGGACTCTTGGGTAGCTTCCATGTCTCTTTCTCTGGAATCTCTCCTTCTAGCTGCGGTCCCCCCTTTGCTTGTCTCTGGGGGATCCCGGGTCACCCGGCAGTTGCTCGAGGGCTTGTGCAGGAGCCTGAACTTTGTGATGGTGGTCTACCCGCCTGGTCGGGTTTGGCTTCTTCGGCTGTTCTGGTTCCTCCGTGGACGTCCCTTCTGCCTCTCTCTCTCTAGCGATCACTGGGTTCGGTCCCCGGGGGGCCTTGCATCGCTGGCTTCCTCTTTGAGTTTTTCAGGGTTTATTGCTTTGATGCCTACCCGAGCCCTCACTCAATGTGTTCATGGACGCGTCATCTCTTGGCTAGGGCTTTGTGACCAGTGCTCACCAGGCTGGCCAGGGGCGGTGGGGTCCGTCCTTTCGTCGGGCCCACAGCACGGTGTGGGAGTTTACGGCGGTGTGGTATTCACTTTGGAGGTTTCGGGTCGCCCGCGGATCAACGCTCCGGCTCTATTCGAACTGCTTCCCGGTGGTTCATTGCCTGAACTGAGGGGGGGTTCGATGTGGTCCTTGGCTCTTTGGAGCTGGTCTCATCAGGTGACTTGTCGGCTGAGTTCTCAGACTTTGACTCTCCTGGCCATTCTCGTCCGGGAGGTGTCCAACGTCCTGGCGGACAGCCTGTCCCGATTCATTCCCCCGCCCATGGAATGGACCGTTGACGCCGACTCGTTCAGTTGGTTCTGCCAGATGTTCGGATTCCCGAAGGTGGACCTCTTCGCATCAGCATAATCGAGGTGTCTTCCAGTATATGCAGTGTTCTTGCCTGACTGCGAGGCCTTTAGGGTCGATGCCTTTTGACTAGACTGGTCGAGGTAGGGTTACCTATACCTCTTCCTCCTGGTTCAGTTGTTGCTCTGGGTCCTGGCTTACTTGGAGATTTTCCAGGGGAGAGTAGTCCTGTTGGCCCCTTCGTTTCAGGCACTGCTTGTTTGGTGTCCGAACTCGTGGGTTCGTGGCACATCTCTAATTCTCCCCAAAATCCTGCTATTATCAGAATCCTGGTCACTAAATCCTGTAAATGAATAATTTTCCACAAGTTTATTTTGTAAAGGAACATGAGAAGTCATTTGAAGATTCTTAGATGGACAAAATAACGCAGTGTGCTGTTGCTAGTGCTGTGAATATCTTATACAGCATTGATTCACTGATATCTGAATATTGTACACAGTTTTTATCACAGTTAAGCTCTTCTGTAATACTATCATAGCTAAATAATACCAGTTACATATGTATTTTGACATTTTTCTTTAAATGGTGTCTGTTTACGAGAGCCTTGAGGAAGCTGATGTGAACCCCTGTGTAGCCGCAGGAGTTTTGAATGCTACGCTATACCTACGAGAGCCTAAAGGGGCGTTGTGCAGTGCAGTGGTGAAATATGAAAGAAATTGTTCAACCTTTGTGAGACCAAAGCTGGAATATGGTGCATTTGAATGGTGCCCATATCTTAGAAAGCAAACTGGAAAAGGTGCAAAGACATACAGCTAAATGGCTTCCAAAACTGAAGGAAAAGAGTTACTAGAATAGGTTAGAGACATTAAATATGCCAAAACTAGAAGATGGAAGAAAAAGAGGTTATATAATCACCACACAAAATAGTAATGGGAATCAATAAAATTTATAGGGAAGCATTCCTGAGACCTGGAATTTCAAGAACAAGAGGTCATATATTTAAACTAATTAAACAAAGCTGCAAAAGAAATATAAGAAAATTCACTTTTTGCAGACAGAGTGACAGATGGTTGGAACAAGTTAGGTGAGAAGGTGGTGGAGGCCAAAACCGTCAGTAGTTTCAAAGCATTATATAATAAAGGGTACTGGAAAGATGGGACACCGTATGCATAGCTCTCGTCCAGTAATTACACTTCAGTAATTACAGGCATTTATTTACTCTGTGAGCCTTCATTTGATACCTGGTTCAAGTTATGTTCATTTGCTTTTATTCAGTATGACACTGTAATAAGATTTCAGATTCGACTGATCCTTCTTTCACGCTTACGAGTTATCATTCTGTTATTCATCGAAGTGGTCTAGTCAGTTGTTTGGTTTATTATATAATTTCTGTTGTAGATTGTAATATATTTCAAATACTGTATATTGTTTATTTTCAGCGTGGACTCACAGGTCATGCCTGGTACCAGCTAGAGGCCTCTCGAGCTGTTAACCAAGCTATTGGCAGAGTTATTCGTCACAAGGATGACTTTGGAGCAATAATTTTGTGTGATAGCCGATTTTCAGCTGCAAATTTTAAAGATCAGCTGTCAACCTGGGTTCGACCTTACATTAGTAATTATAATGTGTTTGGTCCTGCCATGAGGGATATCATTCAGTTCTTCAAGAATGCACAGACATTGGTAGGTTAATATGTACAGTAGTAATTCACTATGATGAATAATATTTTGGTTGTATTAGGTCGCTTTATTTAATCCTTCCACTCCTCAGGGGTCCTGAGGACATTTACATCCCTGTGCACAAGAAAAAAAAATTCTAAAAAATTATTTCACCTTCTTAAAATGTTAGTGTTCCCTGAGCGCGGGGAAAAAAAAATAATCATAGGTGACATATTTTGGGCGCAATTGACCGAGGAAGTCTGGCAAAAAGTGGGCGTTGACAGAGTGGTCGTCAGAGCCAGTCAGCGTCACCTGCGCTGACAGGTGGGAGTTGCCACAAAGATATCACTTAATTATTTTTATGTCTCTGATTTTTTCTTAGTTTTTTGCAGTAATATTATTCAATAGTGTGTATTGTAATATATTTACATAATAAAAGTGGTGAATAATCGCTATACTCAAAAGTATGGTGTGCATATTAGAGATTCAATTATTATGTTCATAAAACAATAAACAAATAGTTTTGCTGCTATTACACTATACACACAGGTTATATATAAGTATCTGCATGTTTTGTTCACCATAACGAACCACTAAGTTGGTATTGAGAGTCGAAAAGCAACGAGGAGTTACTGCCACACACCAGCCAGGCACTCATTGCCACCCCCTCAACAACGCCTCACTCGCCCACTTTTTCCTCCCACCATCCTATTTTATATTTTATTCACAATATATAGACGTTATATATAAGAATCTACATGTTTTGTTCACCACAACTGTACAACTAAGCTGATATAGTTAGTTCAGGCACTAAGAGTCGTCGCTATACACACAGTCAGCTGGTGGCTGCCTCACTCATTCAAGGTCACACGCACTAAACTTTTTCCCCCAACAATACTGTTTGCAGTGTTATTACACTATATACACATTATATATAAGTATATACATGTTGTATGCACCGTAACTGTACACCTAAGCTTGTAGAGTGCCTAAAGAGCATAGTGGCATCCCTCTGCACAGCCAGACAAATCATGCAGACGACGTCACCTCCGTCATCCAAATTGCTCCTCCCAGCATAATCCTTTTGCTGTTATTAC
This sequence comes from Procambarus clarkii, assembly GCF_040958095.1. Lineage (NCBI taxonomy): Eukaryota > Metazoa > Arthropoda > Malacostraca > Decapoda > Cambaridae > Procambarus > Procambarus clarkii. Next base: position 12,707,491 of record NC_091217.1, on the reverse strand, counting down.
ACTAATACACACATTATATATAAGTATCTACATTTGTGTTCACCATAGAGAACCACTGAGCTGGTATGGTGAATGCAGACAATAACAGGTGACCACACAGTCAGTAAATGATGCCATCTCCCTCCGTCCCTCAGCATCACTCCTCCCACAGCGCTAATTATTACAACAATCCTGCTATTATCACAACCCTGGTTATTTATATCACAGTCAGGGGTCATCTGTAATATTGTCAGCGCTAAATAATAGCAATTATATATTTATTTAGACATTTTTCAGCGATGCTGTGGTCACAAGCTGAACAGCAATGCTATTTGCTCATGCTGCGTGTGCCAACCTTGGTTGCTCCAACAGTACTGTGCCTCTCACACCTGAGAATATTGCCCACGATTTAAAAAAAAAAATGGCGTCTGTTTACAAGAGCCCTGAGGAAGCTAATGTGAACCCCATGTAGCCGCGGGCCATTTAAATCGTACCTGGCACCCTATGGCGCATATGTACGCCATGCGCATAGTGGGACATGTTACTCATAGTGTATATACACGCCATGCGCAGTTTAAGGGTTAGAGTACAAGTAAAGTAGGTCCAAGTTTTTGGACTCCATGTGTCCTGTGGCTGTCCTTCCCTTTTATATAATTTTTTCTACATGGAAATATGCTTGGGACCTTCCATTGAAACCGTTCTAGATCTAGATTGTAGGCTCCTCAGTCATAATGTTCATGAATTCTAACTGCCCACTTCCCTAGATGAAGTATTTTGGGAGGCATGGTCCCTCTAATGTGATGGCTTCTTGATCCTGGGCTTCCCTCCCTATCAAATATTTCTAGAGCTGGTCCTACATAAACTTAGATGATACTGGTTCTTCTAGCATATAGACTTTTTTTTATTGTCTATGTAAATTTTACCAATTAAAATAGTATAGTATTCAAATCAATTAAAAAAAAATAATTATTAATTAAGCAGTTAAATTTTAGTTGTTTTACTCAGATACTCACTAAAATAAGCTCTCCTAAACATACCATTACACAGGACCATGACACTCAGGGCAAGGAGACATTCTTCAAAAGTGCTGCAGGTATCATTCCTAGTGGTTATGCTGGTACTACAGAGGCATTATTTAAAAGTTCCTCTAACCCAGTGTAACCAGACAATTCACTCAAAACTTTATCAATCCCTTCTTGGCATCACAGGGACTGCCAAGTAGTGCTCTAAAGAAACAGCTAATTTCCTATCTACCCACTTTTCCTAACTGTCATCTGATGACAGCAGCTTAATCTCAGGCCCTGTGACATTTTTCAGCTTGTCCAGGTGATGGTTGGATAGGCTCAAGACTGCCTTAATAAGGCTGTACATTTATTTGAATAGCACAGAGAAATAACATTTAATGTATCAATGAGAAAATCAGTAGGAGCCTTGATGAGAATTCGAACCTGTGCTCTGGGTACTCCCGCATAGGGTGTTGGTCGACTCAACCTTGGTTCCATCCACTTCTCCTGTTCCTTCCCTAGTGAGCTTGGCTTGCCCTTCTCCTCCTCACCTGCATCCAGCTCCGAAGCATCTGAGGGTTTTGTACTTGGGGCAGGGTTTAGTTTGGGATATCTGGAGCATACCTGGAGAGGGTTTCGGGAGTTCTGCTACTCCTCGACTTGTGATAACTTGGCTAATGCTTAGAGCGGCCTGCAGGCCCACGTATCCACTACAGCCTGGTTGATCTGGCACTTCTTGCAAGAACCTGTCCAAGTGCCTCTTGAATATATCCACCTTTGTTCTGGCAGTGTTTCTAACGCTTGCTGGGAAGGTGTTGAACAGCCATGAACCTCTGATGTTCTCTGATTGTGCCTATGGCACCACATACCACACCTCCACCTCGACCTTTGGGCACTGGTTCTATTCTGCATTCTCCTTCGTACCTTTTGCTCCAGTATAATTATTCCTTTTGCTCCAGTATATTCTACTGTGCAAATTTGGGACCTGGCCCTCCAGTATTTTCCATGTATATATTATTTGATACCTTTCTCATTGCCTATCCCTTCAATTATTGCCTCTTAGCTCCTGCTCTTTCCCGAGGTATGAGCCTTGTGCAGCTGCATGCTCAAGATCCGGGAGGCGGTCGACTTATTTTTTACCTCTCGTCTCACATGTCAGTAAGATGTGCTGGCTTCTTCCTTGGACTCGCCTTGGGCCCTGGCTCTTCTGTCAGCTTCTCTCTTTTGTTCTCTGCTTTTTCTTGAGGACTGTGTTGATCAGCTTTTGTTGATGGCTTCTGTGAGTTGCTGTCTTATTTCTGACTTGTTGTGTGTCGGGGGAAGGGGGCTGGCAGTTTCTTCGGTCTTCCTGCAGAGGGCTAGGGCTTCGCCTTCTTTTGGTCGAGGTGGTCAGCTGGGTCTGACGTGGTTTCCCCAGCTTTGGCTAGTAGACAACGTGCTCACTCTGTTTATAAGGCTGGCTCTTGTTGTCCACATTGGCCCTTTTATGGGTCGCCTCTTTGACGGGGTCATTGGGGAAAGGCTTTAAAAAAAAATTGTTGTTCATTGAAAAAAATGTTCAGAAATTGTTCATTAGCACCAGAACTGATCCTTAGAAGCCAGCTGTGGGCTAGAGTCCAGGCAGCCTGGTAACTGCCAACAATAACAACAGGTTCTGGCTAGTTTTCAGTGAGCCAGTTGTCTGCAAAGGTTCGCTGACTTTCTGGATGCTTTCTGGTGTGATTGCAGATTGTTACTGGCTCCCTGCGCCTTTGTGGTGGGGGCACATTCTGGCTCTGATATCTAGTTGACCAAACAATCTCAGCATGACAGGTTCAGGGAGTCACCAGGGGGCCAGATTCACGAAGCAGTTATGCAAGAACTTACGAACCTGTACATTTTTTCTCAATCTTTGGCGACTTTGTTTACAATTATTAAACAGTTAATGCACTCCGAAGCACCAGGAGGCTGTTTATAACAATAACAACAGTTGATTGGGAAGTTTTCATGCTTGTAAACTGTAAAATAAATGTAACCAAAGCCGTCAAAGATTTAGGAAAGATGTACACGTTTGTAAGTACAGTACTTGTGGAACTGCTTCATGAATCTGGCGCCAGGGCTCCTTCAGAAATAAGCATTTCATTACATTCATCTTAGGGTTTTCCATACATAATCTTTTTAGATGCATTTTGAGTCAATTAGATATATATGAGTATTATTTTAACTTTGTTGTTGTTTTGCAGTTGCCACAGCCACAAGCCAAATGTAATGGTCAGCCAGCAATTAGTGTTAAGTACGAGACCGCACAAACTCCATTGCTGCCTCCTGTGCCTGCTCAAGCCTTTCAAGCAGTACCTTCTCGACATTTGATTTCAGACTTGACAAAGAAAAATATGGCAGAGGCTATTGGAAAAGAGCATGATTATAATAATATTTGGTCAAGTATGAACTATGGAAAATCAAATGAAGCCGAAAAAGTTTCAAAGGGTGACGGCTCCATATTTACGGCTTTGGAACAAAATTCTTCTGTTGTTAATTTCAATTCATGTAATAGTTCGTCTAAAAATTTATCAAACTACGCTACTATTAAGGTACAGAACAAGAAAAGAAAAATTAAGCTTGTATCTAAAAATGATATACCTGATATAGAAAACTATGGTGAAAAGCAAGAAAGTCAAAATGATTTTGCACAAATTTTAAATCCATTAAACCAGACTGATGATAGTTCTCTAGATGTGCTTGGGTCAGGGTCATCAAATCTATCACAAGAGAGTATTACCTGTGGTCAGGCAGAGTTTGTACACCCAGCAGCATT